>NC_048910.1:4906255-5048694 GCF_011077185.1 Oxyura jamaicensis | reverse complement strand
AAGGAGAAGGAGAAGGAGAAGGAGAAGGAGAAGGAGAAGGAGAAGGAAGCCGCCTGCCCCCTCAAGCCCCCCAGCCCTGCTCTCTCTCAGAAGTGCCTGTGAGAATAGAAACCTGGCTGTGAGCTACCCCGCAGGATTTTTCTCTCTCCGATGCGCTTTCCTCCCCCCGGCGCTGTGACCGCGTCCCTCGGCTGCCAAAGGCCCAGGAATTAATCTCGGCCCGCGCTGACAGCGTTTACATTGGGCGCAGCTCAGATAAACCATATCAGAGCAGGAGCCGGGCGAGGAAGGAAGGGCCGCGCTCCTGCTTAGTGTCAGCCCCACCAGGGCGGCTGCGCCCCGGCCCCGCGGCGTCGCTCCAGCGCCCCGCGGCCCCATCCAGGCGGCTCCGAACCCCCCCAGGGCTGAGGGTGGCCGTGGGGAGGATTGGAGACAGGGGTGCTCCTGTACTTTACTTCTCTGTAGGTAACGGAGAATAAGAAGGGGAATTTGGGGGTCAGCAGGAGCTTGTGGGTTTGGTCCGCAGCCCTGTGTCCCCCGGGATGGGGACCTGGTGGGGGATGGAGCGTCCCCTGGCACCGGGCTGGGGTCTTTGCTCCTGTGCTCCTCAGACCGAGGGCATCTCCTCCCTGCGAGCTCACAAGGGCTGCTTTTTAACAACCATTTTAATAACTATTTGCACAGCACGGCTCTTGCAGCCCCTCGGCTCTCTCTGCCTTGCAGATGTGTTCCTGCCCAGCCCTTGCGACGACCTCTGGCTCTCCCCTTCAGCGTCTGCGGGCAGGCGGTGGGCAGAGGGTGGGGATGTGCCCCCCGGGACCCCACGCGGAGCCCCCATTCCCAGCGGGCAGGGCTGGCTGGGCTCTCTGCGGAACCCACGGCCAGCAGGGTCAGGCTGGGAGCCACCCAATTCCCCTTTCCCCCCATTCCCCACCCCATAAAACCCCACCGGGGCGGTTCCTAAAACCTCTGCTCCCTGGGGTAAGGGTTTCCTCCTGGAAAACATCATCCTGGGGCGGCGACACTGGGTTTTGGGATTTCCCAGGCACAGGGCAGCAGGAGGAGGAGGCAGCCCCAGCACCCAGGTGCCCACGGCAGCCCCCAGCACACCGCCAGCCTCCCGCGGCGCCTCTGCTCTCCCTTGGGTTTGGGTTTGGGTTCGGGTCACGGCGCGATCCTCACAGCCACCCCCGGCGACGGGACCCGGGGGTAAATATTAGTGCGAAGTGAAGGGCTGTGTAAATATTTTCGCTCGGCAAGGTAGTGATGAAGCTCCCGGCTGGAAAAAACCAGCCCCGTGTTCGTGGTTTCCAGTCAGCCCCAGCTCTGGCTAGTCTCAGAGCAGCGTGCGGAGGTCCCGGAGCCTCGTGGCCCCACCGCAAGCTCCCCGGAGCTGCCCGGTCCTTTCGCTCCTGGTTTCCAGGCCGACGTTTCCCACCTGGAGCACAGCACCTGCAGGCTTTGCTGACCCTTCCCTTCCGCCTGGGAGTGCTCGCAGGATGGGGCAGAGACTCCGAGGATGGCTTGTTCATCGCGGTAACAGCACCCAATGGTTTTCCCAAAAAAAGAGGCAGGAGGAGGAGACGGATCGAACCTGGTGCTCCCCTGCAGGGGCTGGCCTTTGGCTCCCCACTCCATGGCTGTGGCTAAGCAGCCCCATGGCTTTGTGGCCACGTGTTGCAGAGTGCCAGGAGCGGTGTCACCGGGGTCCCAGCACCCACAGGGGAAGAAACAGGCTCCCCTCGCACGGCCACGCCAGCCCCTATAGCTCAGGGAACCCAGCCCAGGAGCTATCCTGCTGCCTGCAGGGCCTGGAGAACCTCATCTCTGCCCTGACCCAAGGGGTGGCACTGGGCTCCCAGAGCACCCACCAGGCTCCCAGAGCCCCCAGGCAGCAGACATGGCCCTGATCCCTTCCTTCCTCCATCTCAGACCTCACCGAGACCCCCAGCCCCGGACCCTGGGAGCTGGTTGTGGCCTGGTGCTGGGGTTCTGTCACCCCCACGGGATGAGCTTTCTTCCCCCTGGAAGCCCGTTCTGGTGCCAAGGAACTTTTATTGGCACTAGCAGAGAGGAGCACGATAAGAGGCACCGCCTGGAGCCTTGCATCTCGAGGAAATGAGGCTTACGAGACAGTAACGTGCATCTGGCTGGCTGCTACCCATCCTCTGCCAGCAACGTTTGGACACGTTGGCCACTGCCAACCGAATCCAACAGTGATCCCAAACGCATCACGAGCCTGTTCTGCACGGCAGGGAGCTGGAAACACCCCAGAAGGAAACTGCACCGTGCTGGGACCCGTCCCACTGCAGCAGGACTCAGCCGATGCACATGAGGAGCCACGAGGGTTGGAGCAAAGACCTTGGCCTCTGCTGCTCGGGGAGCTGTTTGCTGTTCCTACAGGCTGGGAACCACCTCGTGGTCCTGGTCGCTGCCTCTCGTGGCCATCACCTCCATGGGTTTCCTTCCCAGCCCTGCCCCACTGCCTCCTGCAGCAGGGATGGAAAGGGGGGGTCCCTCGGGCACCTCCAGCAGCCCTAGGCAGAAGGGGGGTGAAGGGCAAATTGAATCCTGCTGCTGCTTTCTGTCCACGAGGCTGCACCACTGGTCCCCCACCGTGCAGCCGCAGGGCAGCCCCCGAGCCCCCATCAGGACGGCTGCAGCCCACCAGCCTCGCTGCCACCCCGCGGGAAAGAAACCAGGACGAGCTGGAGGGTTTTGATCGATTTATCCACTGAAGATACAAGTTTCAGTTTAATAACACCATTCTGTCTGGTTACAAACATACTAAAAACCTACAAAAAGGAAGAAAAAAACCAAAACAGTTACATCCATCGTACACTAGACGGCATGTATAAAACCAGCACGGAAGCGCCGAGAAACACGTACATGAAGAGCATCCGCAGCAGCATCGGTAACGGTACAGACACAGAGCTACATCAGAGCGCGCCGGCTCACGTCTGTGGGTCACTGGGGGACGGCTTCGGACAAACTAACGATTAGAGACAACTTCAGCTATGGAGAATAGTTAGCGGCGCAGCCCGTGGAACGGGTCAGAGCCCCGCGGGCAGCTTTATCCCTCCCGAAGTCGGTCCGCGGTGCGGTGGCGGCATTCCCGTCCTCGCCTGCCTTCCCGGTGCCGCCGCGGGTGGCCCTGAGCTGTCCTCGCACGGGCACCAGCACACCAGGGTTGAGCTCTGGTGGCCAAATTCTGGTCCCCCCTGGAGTCTCCGGGCAGGTTCCCCAGGGAGTGAGGGGTCCCAGCCCCCTGTGCTGGATCGAAGCACAAGGGTAGGGACGTGGCCAGACTCCCCGGCCCCACAGGGAGGTGATGGAGGGGGCACAAGGTCCTCAGGGGCTCCTTGGCTCTGGTGGAGTCAGTCTCTCTCGAGGTGTGGGTGTGAATGAGACGCAGCTATGTATGCACTAGCCATGGTGATGGGGTGGACGGGGTCTTTGTCCCACCCTGAACCCAACGCTCCCGCTGTCCTTGGGCACGGAGCACCCAGCTCCAGCCGGCCAAACGCGGTGCCAAATTAGGGGGGAAGTGGGTGTTCCCAAAGGGAGCCAAGAGGAGATGCTTGGGGCCAGATCCTGCCCTGGGGATGCCGAATCCCACCCCTCCAGCTCAGCACTCATCCTGCTGGCGGGGGCACAAACCTTTCCCACCGGCTCACGGGTCCAAGCCTGGCACCGAGGCTAAGCCAGCGGCACCGAGCCGCTGTATGAGCGAGGGGCCACATCCTGCCCTGCTGCCAGGGGAGGCAGCTCTGAGCAGGGCAGGCTCACGGGGGGCACAGGAGCACATGGGAGGCAAAGTGCCACACTTCCCGGAGGACAGGACGGCCACCAGCTGCCAGCTGGCTGTGACACCGAGCAGCTGCGCACGCTGGAGAGCCAAGCCCTGCCCTCCCTTTCCGCTCTTCCCCACCGCATTTTTCATCCCTCTGTCACTCCGGAATGATATTTTTTCCTTTTTCTGTTCATTTTCATCTCTCCCCAGATGACAATTTTCCCAATTTAAGCCATGGCTGCTTTGCTGAGGGCGGCAGAGCGGGGGCGTTCGCTTTATCTCTGTCTCTTCCCCGAGCAAGCTCTGCCCTGGCCACCTTCCCCACTTCATTTTTACTTCCTACAGAGCTGGTAAAAATAAACATGTTTTGTTTGCATATATTTGAGTGGCTCGCAATTTGGCTGATGGGGTGGATCCTCGAGGGACAGCAGCTGCACGCATCTGGATTTGGTTTAGAAAAGTATGTCTGGAAAATAAACAAGCCCGACACACACATGCGTGCACACATGCAGCCATGGGCCGGTTTTTCTAGACATGGAGAGGGAAAAAAGAGAATAAACTAAACAGAGGGGGGGGAAAAAAAAAGAAGAAACCAAACAATGTCCCAAGATCCTGCAGCTCTGGGGGTAATGTCTGAAGAGCATTGGGCACCAGCGGGGACAGGGCTCAGCCAGGCCCAGACCCCAAACCCACCTACCTTCATCCCCAACCTGGGCTGGCCACGTAAAGGAGTTGTCCAAGCCCTTGGGGACAGGGCTGTCCCCAGCCTGAGCCACCCCAGGGGTCTCACCAGGAGCTGGGGGAGGACACGAGGGTCCCTGCAGACACCTGGTCGATGGCTTTGACGTGGGGGAACCTCACTGCTGCCGGCTGCTCCCCCAAAGCCCGGGCACGCAGGTGGGTCAGAAGTGAACACGGGGACTTGGTGGCCTCCCCACGGTCACCTCCCGTCAAACCACATCCAGCTGGAGCCGATGGAGAGGGGCCCTTGGCAGAGCATTCCCATCCCCAAGCCCAGCCACAGAGCAGACGCCCCCCCCTTTCTTTCTAGCTGTAGCAATTTTCTGCTTCCTGCAGGGCCGCAGCTGAGCCCGGTTTTGGCTGAGGGGAGGGAGAGCAGAGGAAAAGGTTTCCACCCCAAAATAAAATCTCAGCCTGGAGAACATTAACCTCAGAAGGTTAACACGTGAACTTTTGTCTAAAGATGAAACGTCCCCATACGGCCCGGCAGAGCACGGCGAGTACTGAACTCGGCGAAAACACGCCTGGCTGGCCCCGAGGGTTTGGCAGAGGTCGGTGCAACTGCACTTGTGAGAGCCTGGTGATGCACGCACAAAAAAAACCTCGCGGCCCCGCTCCAAGCGATCGCTCCCTGCTTTGTGCTGGAGCGGGGCCAAGGGCTGACCAGGTCTTTTCCCATCTGCAAGGGGCCTGATCCTGACAGCGGCCAGCTGTGAGCACAGCTGGCGGTTGAAGGGTGCCTCTGCAAGCGGTGAGCAGCTGCTTGGACGCCAGAAGGTGCCGGCACCTTTAGGGGTGCAGGTTGGTGGGCTGAAATTCAGGGGTGCTGACTGCCAGGGACCCTGCTGCAGGGGCAGGGCCCCTCCTCACCCCATGCCCACCTTCCCAAGGCTGCTTTCGGGCTGTGACGTGCCTCCCTGGTTCAGGCAGGCCTTGGGATGCTGCTCACCGGTGGAAATCCTCCTCCTCTTCCTCCTCCTGGCAGCTTTCTCCCCCCTCGCTCTGCCTCTCCGAGGGGCTGAAGGCTCTCCTGCTGGCTCCCCTGGCAGCCTGCGAGCCAGGAAGGTGCAGGAGCACCACCAAGGGGCTCCGGGTCCTCCCCAGATCCCCCTTTGCCTAAAGCCAGGGGGCAATGGGACAAAGCCCAGGCTGCACATAACTGAGCTCAGAGGATGCGAGAAAGCCTCCAGAGCTGGTGTGTGCCCCCCTGTGCGGGCTCCCACCTACCCAGAGCAAAACCCCGTTACAGCCAAAGAAGGGAGGAAGGAGAAAACCCCAACACATCTGTAGGAACAGGCACACGGGGCTGGCAGGCACAGGAGCCCCGGGGACCTCTCCAGATTGTATCCAGCTTCTTAGGGGAGAGGCTGGGGCAGAAAAAGATCCCAAACAACGCGAGCAAAAAGGATTCCCTGCGGGTGCTTACAAGAAGAGAGGAGCCAGCTGTGGGCGAGCAGAGCAGGAATTCCTGGCTGCTCACACACAAACTTCAATAGGTGACATTGCCTTTAAGTGTAAGGGACAGCTTGGGCAGTACCAGGTGGCACGGATGCCAAGCTTCCTAGCTAACTACCATCCCTGGACTCCCACCAGCCGGCCCCCAGGCCCCCTACAAAGCTAACATGTCCGCGGGAGGTAACGGGGGGCCCCCCCTCTGCCGGGACAGGTGGGAGCACTGCCGGGCCCACGAGGTCCTCCTGCATGGGGGGATTTCTACCAGGCACTTCATCTGGAGGAGCCCAGCCTCACCAAGAGGGCAGGAATATTCTTTACGTAAAAGCTTTGATTTTAGCAGGGCAGGAGCCTTCCTTCACCCCCAGGAATCCCTCCTGCTGCAGCCACTTCATCTTTCCCTCTCTTAATTCCCAATTTCCCCTTCTCGTCCTGACTCCACGTCCCTGCCAGACAGGCAGACACGCACACACAAGCTACCAGGGCTGTGGGCAGCAGCCCAGGCACGACACGTGCCACCTGAACCCATCCTCACGCACATCCCTGCCATCAGCATCATCCCCGCGGGACCCACGGGCGGGCTCATGCACCCACCCGGAGGCACTCCGTCCTTCC
The DNA here is from genome assembly GCF_011077185.1 of Oxyura jamaicensis. Lineage (NCBI taxonomy): Eukaryota > Metazoa > Chordata > Aves > Anseriformes > Anatidae > Oxyura > Oxyura jamaicensis. The sequence goes on along the minus strand of NC_048910.1, from coordinate 5,042,093 downwards.
CTTTTCTCTCTCCCAACGGGGCCAAGTGGCACATCCATCCGTCCCCTTGCTCCCTGCAGCCCCGGGACGGTCTGCAACAGGCAGCCGAGAGCTGCGGGTGAGGAGGGCAAGGAGCACTGGCCCGGGGACGCAGAGGGCGCGGGGCAGCCCTGCGAGGCTGCGGGGAGCGGTGCAGGCAAAGCGAAGCGCAGTGTCGGGGAGGGCAGCCGGTGGGCCCGAAAAAAAAAGCAAGGAGCTGGGTTTCCCCGAGGGGCTTTGCATGGAAAGCGAGGGCGGTCGAGGGTGGTTTCACCCAGCGGTGAGCTGCACGCTGCTGCCTTTCGGCACAGCTCGCCCGAGGGACGCGGCGGCGGCGAGCGCGGGATCCGGTGATGGACGGGCCGGGATGGGAGGATGGAGCCCACAACCAACGCACCCCCTGCTTCACCCCGACCCGCCCGCACCCTTCGTGGTTCTTTTTGGCTTGTCGTTGTGATTTATTATTTTTTTAAACCCTATAGAGATCAAATTATGACTTGGCAGCTCCCGGAGCCGGCCCCACCGGGCTCCCCAGACCGAGCGAAAGATCTTTTGAGAAGAGACCAGGGCGGGGTCCTGGCATGAGCGACCCCCTCCCCGCCCCTCACCCGTGCCCGCTGTCCCTCACAGGGTGGCGTTGGGGTATGGCGCCCAGCCCACCTCCTTGTACGCCGCCGTGACGTGGGTGTAGATGAGGGTCCGCATCTTGGTCCAGGCGCCGTGCGCCTCCGGGGTGAAGTCGTTGCCGTACGCCTCGGAGATGACCTCCAGCAGGACGCCAGTGAGTTTCTGGGGGGATAAGGGGTTAATGAACTCCGCAGGCAGCGCAAAATAATGAAATCAAACTTTTTTTTCCTAAGGAAATTCATTGCCCTGGGTGAGTTCTGGGAAGGACAGCCCTCTGCGGGGTGGGTGCAGGGTGTCAGGTCTCACAACACCCCGGGGCAGGGGATGGGGCAGGTACCCAGCCTGCGTGGGACAAGGGACACTGCTCGTGCTCTCAAGCCTCCCCCTAATTTCAGCACCTCTCATGCTTTAAGTGCCCTCCACCCTTGATTTCTAGAAGACCTGATGAGGGGACATACATCCACGACTGTGCTGGAAGGGGTTGCAGGATACCGGTGGGTGGGGAGAGGTCCCTGAAACCCCAGTGCTCCAGCAGTGGCTGCATTTGGGAACGGTGCTCTGCACAGGACAGCATCTTGATGGGAAAACACAGCCTCGTGGGGAGCACCCCACAAACCTCCAGCCTCAGATCAAGAACGAGCAGCATCTCCACACCACCGCTCCCTCTCCCCAGTTCCAAAAACATCCCCCAAATATTTTTACTCCCATGCTTTACCTTGAAGTAGACGGGCTCCACTTTGTGCTTGAGGGCGTGGGCCTTGCCCACCAGGGCCAGGACGGAGGAGACCTTCTCCGGGTCGTTGAGGTTCTCCACCACGGTGTTAATGGCCCCCATGACCCGCTGGGCGTGCTTGCGCAGCTGCAAGCTCCTCTCCATCTCCAGCGTGTCGTCCATGTGCTTGAACTGGCTGAAGTACTGCTTGGCTGACGGGAAGTTGACGAAAAACCTTCGGAGAGAGGACAGACACGAAGTGCAGCGAGGAGACGGAGCAGAGAACGGAGAGGTGGAGGCGCTGGGAGCGACCCCACCGGGCTGGGCACAGGCAGGGCTGGCTCCTCACGGAGCTCCCAGGGGAATTCAGCAGGGTAACGCCTTGCTCCCAAACCTCCCCTATCTGCTACGACAGCATCCCAGCTGGATGCTCACCAACAAAGCAGGGGCACAGCTGAGTTCTTTATCACCATATTCATACCCTTATCGTCATACCCAGACCAAGTTCTTTATCATCATACCCAGAGGCTTCAGCCCAGGCGCGCCAGACGCCGCATCCACCCCCCGGACATCAGAGCACCACGTCCTGGCTCAGAACGTGAGACAGGAGCATCCCAAACCCCTCCTTCAGCTCAGCCAGCCTCTCCCTGCCCCAGTCCCACTGTGAGCCCAAGGGCTTCCTTCCAGCTCCCCCACCCCATGAGCCTGCCCAGGATGCCCCCAGCCCCAAAGATCTCACCAAAAGATCTTCAGCAAGGTCTCAGCTCCAAGTGCTAAACGCACATCCCTGCCCATCCATGCCAGGAGCCACCTCCAGCTGCACAAGCACACCCCACAAGCAGCCAGCACAGCCCCTCAGCACCTGGGGACCCTCTTTTCTGGAGGATCAATCAACCCCAATGAAACACAGCTGGAGCAAACGAAGCAGGCGGCTGTCCCCAGGCCCCACGCACCCCTTCCCCACCCCTCCCTACCTCCCCCCAGGACCAGCTGGGATCCTCGTTCCCCCATTGCCACCCCACGGGCAGTGGGAATTCGGGGCCCAGGCTCGTTTGCTGCTTTGTTCCCTTGTTCCCTGCCTGTCCCTGCTCCCTCGGCTCGCCGCCGCTTCCCCGAGGCACCTGGGATTCATCAGGCGGCCCCAAAATAGGCTCCGGAGGTGTGAAGAGTGCGCGGCGGAAAGGATGGGGGAGGAAGGAAGGTGGAAAGGGGGAGACGAGGTGGGAAGGACAGTGGTTCCTCCCTGCTCCAAGGGTTTTCTGTCCCACCTCCCTGCCGGCACCCCACAGATTTCCCCCCACCGTGCCCTGTTGTCCCTGCAGCCCCCAGCTTTCAGCTCAAGCCGGCACCAAGATCAAGGATGTTCAGCCCTACGAGGGCAGAGCTCGGGTTTTGGCTGTCCCCATTCATGGATTTTCCCCTCGTGCTGCCCAGACGTCCTCCTCCCAAGCTCCCCAAAAAGCCCCATTTAGCTCCAGCTCACGGGCACGATGCGAGGAAATAGTCCTGGCACAAACCAGGCTGCAGCCAGCGGGACCCCCAGGACCCCAGGGACCACGGGGGGTAAAAAGAGGGACCAAAAAGGAGCCCCCGGGGCCGTGGCCTCCCATGGCACCGACCTCACCCACGGCATCGCCGGCACCTCCCTGCCTCCCCTGTGGGCTCCGCCGGCAGTGGGGACGGATCCGACCCCAACGCCCCGCGAGGAAACGTCGGCGGGGCCAGGCCAAGAGAGGGAGCGAGCCTCTCTCCCTTGCTAATAAACAGAGAAGATTAATTTAACACAAAGGTTAAATATAACCAGGGGGAAGGAGAACAAAAAAAAAAAAAAAAAATAGAAGAGGAAGAAATAAAATAACTCAAACAATACCGAATTAGAAGAGGTGTTTGTTGTTTTTTTCCCCATCTACAGAACATTTTTTGAGTTCAAACATCTCAGGCTCTGGAATTTTGTTGGCTCGTTGTGTGTGTGTGCATGTGTTTGGGGTTTTTTCTTTGCTGGAGTCATTAAAAATATGACATTTACCATTGCATATCACACAAAATTATGATTGATGGAAAGCAGACGCCCGAATACCGATCTCATTAAATTTCTTTTTAAGCGATCCCGTTCTGCGCCCGCTAATTTGTTCCCTGGGAGCTACATCTGGACGGGGCGGGCAGGATGTCAGAGCTGCCTTCCTCCCTCTTTTGCCCTTCTAACAACTTTAAGGACGCCGAAGGAAATAATTAAGGTGCAAACCATGCCGTCCCCGTGAACCTGTTTGGCGCTCTGAAGCTCGCCTTTCCCCGTCTTCCTCCCTCTGCCCATCCCTGCAGGGTAAAAGGAGCAGGGAGAAAACCTCCAAACCCAACAATTTCCTTCCTTCCCTGCGCTCCGAGCTCTGGCTGGAGGCAGGACACGGGGCCCTTCGTCATCCTCAGACCCTCGGTGCTTCATTCCCCTGGCAAACCGCAGGGAAAAACTGGCACTGAGCCCTCCGAGCTGCGGGGGGACTTCAGGCAGAAGCGGGGAGCGCTTGGAGACTTGGAGAGCACTTGGAGAGGTTTTCCTGCGAGTGCTTCCGTGCCCAACCTGCAGTCTATCGGCTTGTTTTTGGGGCTGGGGCTGCCAGGCCCCGCATGTGTTGGCAGAGGAAGGGAGCGAAGGGGCCGGGATGCCCCGATGAAGCCCAGGGAGGTTTGGGGAGAAGGCAGCGACCCCCGGCACGCATCCTGCCTGCTGTGCGCCCAGCTCGCAGCCCCACGTCCTCGCTGCCTGCCCCATCACGTGGGAATTCAGCCTCTCAGGCAAACCCTGGGGCTGGGGGTGAGGAGAGCAGTGGATGAACGAATTAACAGAGCTTTGGCTTTCCCACCGCCCTTCAGTTTCCTGCATCCCCTTCTCCCAGAGCCTTCATCCCCAACATCATCCTCAGCCCCTCCACGCACACATCCCAGCCTCTCCTGCCTATGGCAGTGGCACAGCGCAGGGACGGCCACATTGGTCCCACCTGCAGGTCCCCGGTCCCCATGGGGTGCTTTGGAGTCCCCCCGGGACCTCCCCATGGCCATAGGGCCATGGGGATACCCACGCAGCCACGTCCCCCCTGAGCATCCCACAGGGTGCTGCAGTCCCACGGGACACACAGCCACGAACCAAAGGCACCTTTGAGCACCCCCCCCCCCTTTTTCTACCTCCTGGGGGGCTGCCATATAAAAAAAAAATCACCTTCCTCTCGCCTGCCCCTGTTACCAGAGCACAGTCCCGTTGGTCTCCGTCTGGCCTTTCCTCCAGAAAAACATCAATCCAGACGGGCCGCGACGATTCACGAGCGCGTGATGTGCCGTGGGATGGGGACATCCCCACCGGGGGGTCAGCCTTGTCTCTGGGCCCCTTCCCAAGAAAATATTTCAGGGAGGGATCTCGGCGAGCTGCTTTGCTCCGAAAATTTACCATCCGGCAGCCGGAGAGGGGCTCCTTGCCCCACGGCACACCTGGACACAGCGCACGTCGGCATCGGGGAGCAGCTGCAGGATTGTGCCTTTAAATGCCATTTTGGGGGCTTCAACCCATTTAATCTGGGGGCTTCAGCCCATTTAATTTTGTGGATTCAGCCTGTTTAATTTGGGGGCTTCAATCCATTTAGTTTGTGGGTCTTAACCCATTTAATTTGGGGGCTTCAGCCCATTTAATTTAGGGGCTTCAACCCATTTAATTTGGGGGCTTCAGCCCATTTAATTTGGGGGATTCAGCCTGTTTAATTTGGGGGATTCAGCCCGTTTAATCAATTCAGCCAGCTGAAAAACACCAGACCATTTTTTCCACCCAGCAGACCGATTACTCAAGCTCTTTGGTATTTTCTCCCAATTCTTAGGACGGCGCCAGGCGCGCGAGGAGCGCCTCTCCGTTTCAAAGCCCTTTGCCGGCCGTCGGAGGCCAGGTGTGTCAGCTCGGACAAGCAGCTGCCGAAACCCGGGGGCCTGATTCTGCCTTCTCTGCCCCTCCTACACCTCTGCTTCGCGTGCGAGAGGGAGAGCAGAGACGGAGGGGTGGGGAAGGCAAAAAAATGGAAATGTGGAAAGGTGACGGTGGGTCTGGAGCAGTGACGGGGGAAGGGGAAGGGAGAACCCCCCCCCCCGGGACACGGCACAGCTCTCGCGTTCGATGTGGGTTTGACTAATGGGAACTATCCCTGGCTTTCATCCCCACGAGCCCGGGGGGATCCATAAAGTTTTGTGGTCCCACATCCGCGACCGCAGAGCGTGTGTGTGGGTGTGGGAGCGGCCGTGTGCGGCCGGCAGGGCACGGGGGGCTTTTACGGCTTCCCAGGCTTCGTCGGGGGGCTGTGAAGGAGCCGGGACCCCGAGCCCCAGCGGTGCTCAGCCCCTCTCGTGTCGGGCACTGCTGCGTGGGCACCGGGGGGCTCTGAGCAGATGCCGGAGCTCTGCGCCCAGGCTCCTCCGCCACGAGGTCTCCGACGGGGAGAGTTTTCCAAAAAGAAACAAATCCTCAGTTACGGGTGGGGAAACTGAGGCACGGCGACGGGCCTGGGGGCATGGGGAGGACACACGTGAGCATCAGCCCTGAGCTGGCCGGGGTGACCCAGCCAAAATAAAACCCCAAACGTGCAGGTCGGGGGTCTGGAGCCCCATCCAGCCCCAACCCCAAAACCAGCCCCAGCAAGGGTTAAGGCAGCTGCTGCGAAATGGATCCCGGCAGCGTTACCCACAGAGGGCCCCGAGCTCCCGAGGAGGAGGAGGAGGAGGAGGAAGACGAGGAGCCTGTGCTTCCTCCGGCGCGAGGCTCCCCCACCGAGGGAATTGACAATTAGCGACAGTTCTAACCGCACGGCGCACATTCCCATGGCCCGGTGGCCGCTCAGCCAGAAGTCCCCATTATTCCTGTTCACGTCCCGCTGGACCCCGCGAGCTCAGGACCCCGCTGTGCCGCTGGAAGGGACCCATCTGCTGCAGGCACCAGGGCTGGGAGCCCGCCGGGTGTGACCCCGTGCCTCAGTTTCCCCAGCTGCCAACAGAGGCTGGGAGGAGAAGAGTGGAAACGCTGGGGACGGAGAGGAGGGAGCGGCGCTGAGACCTGCTGCAGGTTCCCCGCGGGACCCCCTCAGGCCGGGCCTGGTTTTTGGGTGGGCATCACTGCCTCTGCCCTGGGGGCACAGGATCAGGCCCCGGTTTGGTTTTGACCCTTTATTTCTGAGCCCCCATGTGCATCCTGCATGGCAATGGTCGCTCCCTGCCCCGAGCAGCTCCTAGGGCATGGACCAGGGGCTGAGCAGGAGCACAGGGAGCAAGCCTCCACCACAAGACGAGCACAACCCCCCGGTCACCGCCTCCACAACAGAAATACGGCTTCTGATCGACCTGCCGGGCTTTATGGGGCTGCACATGGGGTATTGCTGGGGAGGGACCCATGGCCATGCAGCCCCTGCCGCTCTCCCCAAGCCGCCTTCTTGCACTCCCCGTTCTCCCTGAAAGTGCAGACCCCACCTGAGGCATCCCAGGGATGCCCCGGTGTGGGAGCAGGGCTGGGATCACCGGGGCACGGCCGTGGTAAAGGCTCCCAGCGAGCCCGGGTTCATCCCAGGTGCCAGCTCTGTCCTGCCCCGCTGGCGTTTGGGGACACCCCTCAGCACGGTGCCACAGCTCTCCCTGGGGACAAGAAACCCGGACCAGAAACTTGTGCTGGGAGAGTTTCGGTCGGGACCAGAGCTCGGCCACGTGGTTCCCAATGCCGCACCTCGCTGTCCTCGTCCCCAGCCCTGCTCCGAGCCTGTCACCGTGCCGTGGGGACACCGAAAGCAAGGAGATTTGCCCAGGGCAAGGAGCTGGCCATGCACAGCTGCCGGCCAAATCCTGCCCACCTCTTGCTGGCACTGGCACGGCCATCCCGGCTGCTGCAGGGGGCTCAATGACAGCTGCGGGGACCCCCACCCCCCATTCTCCGCTCTCTTCCACCTCCTCTCCCCCTGCCATGTGCCGAAGCTCGCAGGAACGGGAAAAGGGGAATGGAAAAGGGGAATATGGCATCCCCCAGACCTCTGCCCCATGCAGGCTTCATGCCAGGCCCTGGGGGTTTGGTTCCCCAGGTGCTCGTGGGGAAGGCTGAGGGTAAGATTTAGGCGCTGAACCTACAAAGTGGCGGATGGAAACCCCGCTGTGCTCTGCAGCTCCCGTGGGCTCGGCGCACCAACTCCCAGCCCCGGGAAAACTTTTGGGTGGTTGTTAATAAAAGTGCGTGCGCGCGAGGGGCTCTCCACGCACAGAGCCCCACTGTGGGGGCACAGGAGGAGGTCACAGCCCCGTCCCCTCCTTGGGGTGCGTGGGGCTGGGTGCTGGCAAGGAGAGCCCCACCAGGGAGACCCCCCCTTTGCTGCTCCCCAGGGCGGTGGGTGCCGGAGCCCCTCTGCTGTCTGCCAACAGGTCGGTGCAGGCAGCTCGCCTGCGCCTCTGCCCGTCCCCCTCTCCCCCTTTTAAATAAGGGAAAGGCTCGGTGCTCAGCACCACCGACACCGCGAGCGCTCAGCATCCCTGCAGCCCCGCGGGATTCATCTCAGCGCCTTCCCCAGGCACGGGTCGCACCCCAAACAACGGGGTCAGGGACAAGAAAACCCTCCTGCCCCTATTTCCCCCCATGGAGCCTCTTCCCCTTTTTTGCTTTTCGGGGGCTTTGCACTTGCCCATCTCTCTGCCACCCAACCCCACGCTGGTGGTGGATGCTCCGTGCCATGGGGCGATGCTGTGAGCCATGGGGGATGCTCTGAGCCATGGGGGATGCTCTGAGCCATCAGACGATGCCCGACGCCTCGGGCAATGCCCCGTGCCCTGCTCCTGGTCCTGCTCGGTCCCTGCCCCCCCCGGTCCTGCTGTCCCCCCCCCCTGCCTGTGCCCTCCGCACCCCCTCCCGCAGCCAACTTCGGCGCTCTCCTTCCCGCCGACGCTGCCGCCGGAGGGACAGATGGTGCCCTCGGAGACACCTGCTTGGGTTTTGTCTTGGCTCCCAACTTGCATTATTTCACCCGCCAGCCTGGTACGTACCAAAGCCATCCGCACGGATCTATTTGGGGGGGGGGGGGGGGGGGAAAAAAAAAAAATAACAACAACAAAAAACCCACAACAAACCCAACCCAGCCCCGGCGAGCCGAGCCCGGCGCCGCTCTCCCTCCTCCGCGCTCCCCCACCTCCGCGCGCAGGCTAAGGTGACCTTTCCGAGGGAAGCAGCTTCCCACAAAGTCCCCGCAGAGAGGCTCCCCCGCTCCCCCCGCCGCCGCCCCCCGGCTCGAACGTGTTGAAATCAGAGGAGTGCTGTGAAACCGTCCCCGCGCCGAGCCAAGCGATGCACCGAGCAGGCTCCCCACTCGCTGTCATTCATCGCATTCCAGTTCTATATATTGTTCTGCCTCTTTCTTAGCTATAAAGGGATGCGCTTGGATCCGCTCCTCTTTATTTTTATTATTTTTTTTTAAATACCTGATGAGCACGGAGACCCCAACGTCCTCGCAGTTTGCGTATACTCTGCTCCATGTCTCTTGAATCACCTTCTTTTCCGCCTCCGAGATCTCTTCACTTCTTTCCCACCTCTCGATCTCCATTTCTCCCTGGACTTTCTCCATGGGAAGCAGCCGGCACGATCCTCCGGGAAGCCAGGAGGAGGCTCGGGGAGATGCGTGTGAGTGTGCGCGGGGATCTCCTGCGAGAAGAGAAAAGGTGTCTGCTCGGCGGCCGCGCGGGCGCTGGCGGCTCTGCCGGCTGTGCGAGCGCAGCGGGCGCTGCCTGCCTGCCTGAGTGCGTGATTTTAAGAAAACAGCCCCGGGGTCGGGTGCCTGCGGTTAGACCTCAGGGCTCCCCGTGCTGCCCATGGCTGCGGCGAGCCTCAGCTCAGCCTGGCTGCGTGCGGCTGACTGATGGGAAACTGCCGAAAAGTAAAATATTCAAAGGCATTGCAAGACCAGCCTCTTCCCCAATGTGTGAACGTGAGCTCACTTTCTCCCTCTCTCCTCCTCTCTCCCACTCCTCCCTCCTGCTCTCTCTGACTCTTTTTTTTTTTTTTTTGAGAGGCAGAGAGGAGGAAGAGGCTCTGGGCAGCATCAGGACGGTGCGCTGGGGGGGGGGGGGGGGGAGCTGGAAGTTTTTTGAGATTTTTTTTTTTTTTTTTCTTGTAAACAGAGCAGAGGAAATTCCAGATCCGAAGCGCGCCGTTAAACTTATCCCAGCAGCTGGCTCGGCTGAGCGATGCCTCTCCTCCTCTTGCCCCGGCGCTACCTCATTTTGCAAGCGCTCGTGTCTTGGGCGATAAATCCTGGGAGCCACGAGCTCCTCTGCCACCCAAGGGGGCCGGCGGCCGTCCCACAGGACTTGCTAACGGAAAGGATTTGCTTTCCAGGGACCGAGTGGCCAAGGGAGCCAGAGTTCAGGCAGCGGGGAAATAAATGAGGGGGTTGGTGCTGCTGGCAGGGATGGGGAGCACGGGGACACCTCCCCACCAAGCTCCCCGCTGCCCCTGCGTGCGCCTTTGGGTTGTTTTTACCCAAATGCCATTTTCTGCTCCCTGCAAATCGGGCATGTCAGCCCTGCAGCTCCAGCATATCAACCCTGCAGGGCAGGGAGAAGGAAACTACCGAGACTTGTAATAACCACCGGTCCTCCAGAGGGGGATCGGAGACGGGAGAAAACAGCCTGCGAGGGAGCCTGGGCTGGTCCACCGTGCTCCTGCACCCGCCTGCGTGCAAGAGGAGCAGCGGCCGGACAGACAGACACAGACAGACACAGACAGACACACAGACACACAGACAGACAGGCAGGCAGAGGGTGCAGCTCTGAAGGGGCCGGAGCTCTGTTCCTGCAGACCTGCGGAGGTTTTTTGCTCTGCTTCTCCTCCACACCAGCCTCAGCCACCACCCCGGTACCAGCAGCGAGACCGCCGGCGTCAGCAGATCTTCTCCCGCAGATGTAAAGGGAGCAGGAGGAGGGGATGCTGCTGTCACCACCCCGCTGCAGGTCCCCCCCCCCCCAACAGACCGGGACCCCCCCGACACTGGCCCAGAGCCAAACCCCCAGCCCGTAAACCCAGCGGCACGGCCAGCCCTCGCCACCGGGGTCAGGATGATCCGTGCCACCAGCAACACCACCGAGATCGTCGGGTGCTCCCCAGGCAGCTTCAGGTTTGGATTTGCCTCCTGCTCGTTAGCCACCAGGATTAGGGCTGAGGAGCCTGGGCTCGGGCGTTGAGCACAATGTCACCAGGCGGCCGCCCGCAGCGCAGGAGCCCCTGCCACCTCCAGGGAATGTGCCCACGCCGCTCGGCCTCCCCGGGGAGGAGGCACGGCGCCGAGATCCTGCTTCACCACAGCACCAGGCTGCAATGCAGCGCCTGCGTGCTCAGGGACAGCTCGGATTCGGGCAAATATGAAAGCTCAGACCATGATCCAGGTGGAGAACTGGTGAAAAAAATAGGGCTCTTCTCCTCGGGGCTCTCCTACCCGGTGCTTCGGCCAACCTTGTGGCACCAGCCGGAGCTTTGCCTGCTTTCTGGCACCTGGGGTCAAAGCTTTTGGTTTGAGAGGCCCAAAGCTGTGTTAAAAATGAGTGAGGAGTCCCCAAGGCCTCCCAAGAGGGTTCCTGCCCCCTCTCTGGGGACATCAGAGCCGGCTGTGCCACGTGCACGGCTCCTTCCCAAGGAGGAAGGCACTTTGCAGGCACAAGAGGGTGGCTGTGCTGCAGCGGGGATGCTCCACGCCAGCCGGCTGCCTAAAAAAACCCAAACAGATCCCAGTCACCCTCAGCTCCTGCTTCTCACCCCAGACATGAATTAGGGGCACGAGTACAGCCACGCATTGTCACCTGGCAGCATCCCATTTCCATGTTTTCCCCCAAATATTGCTCCCAGGGAGCTTGGGGTTAGGATGCGAGTTGTTCCAGAAGAAAGATGCTGCGTTGGCACCATCGCTGCAAATCCCAGGCAGTCAGCATCACCTGGTGCTGCCCCGCCAGTCTACAAACCCCACAGGGACCCGGGTGTCCCACCGGTCCTGTTGGTGCCAGGTGCACCACGGAGGGAGGTGGCAGACCCGAGGACAGGGGTAGCACAGGCTGGGTGCCCGTGGTCCCTGCCCACCTCCTGGGGCTTGGGGACGGGGACAGGAGAGTTGGTCCCCATGGAGAAGGGTGAGATGGGATCAGCCTGGGTGACCCCGTCCTCTGCTTTCACCCCCAAAAGGGATGGGGATGGGATTGGGGATGGGATGGGATTGGGGATGGGGATGGGGATGGGGATGGGATGAGGATGGGGATTGGGGATTGGGGATGGGGATGAGGATGGAATGGGGATGGAATGAGGATGGGGTTGGGGATGAGGATGGAATGGGGACGGGATTGGGGATGGGACTGGGGATGGGGATGAGGATGGATTTCCCAGCCCCCTGCACCCTTGCTCCTGGGGTGCCGTGCTCGTGCGTGGTCCGTGACCGCCTGCCGACGGCTTCTCCCGCTCCCCTGCCCTCCCACATCGCCTCTCCTCCTCCTCCCCGTGCGCTGGGTGCAATGAGAAATGTACTTGGCTCCCGATCCTAGAGTGGGAGGTGAAGGCAAAAAAACGCGACTTCAGCTCCACAGCGCGTGGGATGTGGCTGATGGCAGATCTCCACCCTTGACTCCTTGCTGAGGCTGAGGTGGGGGCCCCACATCCAAGCACTGGCCAGCTTTGGGCCCTCTGGGCTGAGCCCACCGTCCCCGTGCATGGGGACAGCCGTGGCATTGGGTTCCTGGAGTGAAGTGGGTGGCTGCTGGTGTCCCCCTGAGCAGGTCTCCAACGCCGTGCCCTCTCTCAGACCTTCCCACAAAGAGACTTTTGCAGCCATGTGCCTTGAATTCCCCAAGGGAGCCCATGGGGAGGGAGCTGCTGGGGCTGCCCAGGTCACAGCCCTGGTGCTGGCGGGGTGCTGCCCGGACGAGGACCACTGCTGCAGACCCCTGGGACACCGACCTGGCCAGAAGAGGAGCAGCCCTGGGATTTGAAGAGAAATACAGCTGAGTGCATCACTGTGACACAGCCCAAAGCATTCAGAAGAAGAGCTCCGGCTCCTGGCAATTTTCCCTGTGCCCAGGACAGGGCGGAGGGCACAAGATGCTGCTACGGCTCGCCTCGTTTTTGCTCCCATCACCATGGCTGAGAGCTACTGCGGGTTGTGCACGAGTGCTCCATCCTCCCCACAGCCTGCTCACCCCGGGTTCTGCACCCTCACCCCCAGACGTTGGACGTGTCCCCCCCAGCACCGCCGCCCCCAAGCCCCCGTTGCCAGAAGGGCAATGCCCTCACCCAGCCCTGCTGCCAGCTGCGACGTCCTGGCCTGAAAAGGAAGAAGGAGACTTTAGGAAAGGGCTTTGCAGCGCCTGCTACAGCCAGCCCCGCTGGGAGGGGAGGATTTAGCTTAAAGCCTGTGCAAATGCTCCCTGCTTATTGCAGGTTTCCTTCCCCTGGCTTCTCGGATCCCAGGAGACCCGCACAAAGCTGGAGCTCCAGCTCTGGCCTTCAGCTGTGCCGGGGGGGATGTGTGGGGAGCACAGCCAGGGGATGAAAGGGGAGAGGGCCAACAGGACCCCCCCCTCCCCCCCCGATCCAGCTGGGGCTTCACCACTGCCTGCATCCCCACCCCGGGGGGGTTGGGACCCCCGGATTTAATCACGGTGCTATTTATTCCTGAGCACCAGAAGCGCAGCGAGACCCTGCTCAGGGGCTTGTCCCCAGCCCCGTGTCCCCACGCAGCTGGGAAGGGCTGTCCCGGAGAGGTGGCGGTGCAGGGAGGTGCTGTCCCCCTGCCCGTGTCCCCCTGCCCCGTCTCCTTGTCCCCCCTCGTGTCTGGGGAAGTGAAACCCAAGCTGTTTGTGCGGCGCAAAGCCCGGGGCAGACATTCCTCCCCTGATTGAAACCAGACCTCCCGTGATGCTGCCGACGCGGGTGGGGAAGGCGTACGGAGAGGAGCAGAGTGGGATCTCCTTCCAAAACAGATTTGGGTTCTGAGGTTTCCCCAGTGGGTCGAGGTCCGAGTGCTGCGGCTTCATGCAGAGACCGCGGGCTGAAGCGATCCCCCAAAGGGACCCTGTCCCAACCCCCCCATGGGACCCCAGCCCCTGGCTGCTCCCTGAGCCCCAGCCCAGTCTTCCCAGCACTGCAGGGAGGGGATATCTGCCCTGGGGGGGTCCTGGAGGGGCAGGGATGTGGCTGGGGTGGAAAATGCTGCCGAGGCTCTGGCACAGGGAGCGCGGGATGAAGATGGGCAAACACGGCCGGCAGCAGCTGCGGGCGCAGGGGAGGAAGGCGGGTGAGATGGGGATGTCCCATCTTGTGTCACCCCCTCCTGCCCTCCCCCCAAAAAATCCCTACCAAGCCACACAACCTGAAAAACAAGCATTAGGAAATCCAGGGGTGGGGGGGGGGAGAAGGGAAGTGGGGAGGTCAGCGGGGCTTGGCACGGGGCTCAGCTGGTGAGCGGGGCCAGAAGCTGCTGAGGCAGCCCCTGGCAAGCGCTTCCCCCCAGGGACCAACCTGGTCCCATCCCAGGAGCTGCTGCAAACCCCTCCACAACTGTCCCCACCGAGATTTTCGGGAACTGAAACTGTGATGCAAGCTGCGGGGATGAAGCAAGAGGCTCTCGGGTAGGAAGCGGCGAGCGTGCACCATGGTGCACGGCGGGGCAAGGTTTACTCCTCGCCACCCTGGTGTCGAAGGGCTTCGAGCCCACAGCGGTCAGATATCGAGCTCTCCGTGGGCTCCCGGCAGGATTCGGCCGCCCCGTGCCCGAGCACCAGCACCCCTGTCACAGCCCGACACGTCGGCAGTAAGCGAGGCTGACAGGGCTATTGGAAAACAAGTCGGCACTTCCAAACAGATTCTCTTTGCTGCTCTTTTCCTTCCTGAAGCTGGTCTGGCTGTGGCAGGGGTTGCTCAGGAAAGCCAGCAAGCTAATATATTCATGTCATCTTGCATTTGGTGCCAGGACATGAAGTAAACACTGTCAGGGACCTCGCTCAGGTTCAAAGCCAAGCCCTGTTTCTTATTCCGATCACATTATCCATGCTCCCCGTACAGATTCATTGATTCATATCTTAAAAAGAAAAGCCTTCAAAACCCATTAAGTCTGCCTTGCCATTCCAGCCCTGCTCTCAAGGGCTAGGGCAAGAAGCATTAACTAATCTGCTCACATTACTTTGCCTTTGAACCGAGCATCTCGCGGTGTCAGTCAAGCGTGTTTGGAAGTGATACGCTGCGGCGCAGGGCAGGCTCGGCCGGCGAGTTCACTGCATGTCAAATAAGCACAGGAACCAGCACCTGGGTGCTGGGTGGGCGAATCCATCCCGCTGGGCTCCCCCCCAGCTCCTTCACCCGGCCCCTTGGGGTGCTGGGGGCCGGCCCCGGCTCAGCCCCGACCCCATGGCCCCACACCCTGCCCGGTGCCAGGCACGGGTCAGCCCGGGGTGTCCCCCTCCGGTTGGGTGCGGAGGTGGGAAGGGTGGAAATGGGTCCCCAAAGGAGACTTTGCCTTGGCTCTGCCACCGGCTGAGCTTTCTCAGGCCCTCCGATGGCGTCTGGGGCACGAGAGCGGGGACCTCGTGGTGTCACCCGGCCAGGGGCGAGGGGCTTTCACGCAGCGACGTCCTCCCGGGGATTACGAAAGCTGCGCTGCCTCTTGCCAGGGAAGGGAAGGTCCTTCCAGTCTCCTGGGCTCTGTCTCAGCCAGCAGTCGCTGTTTATTTGGCTTCGAGGAGCTCGCAGCATACCCCAACGTGCTCCTGGGAGCACCGAGCGCTCAAGCGCGGCTGCCCGGGGCATCAGGCTTGGCTTCCCAGTGCCTTGCGTAAGGGAGCCCCATGCCCCTTCATCTGGGGAGGAATTATTCCCTCTCCTTCGGGTCTGGCTGGAGGGGATGCTTGGGGTGTTCCTGCCACAGGCTCCTGAAGGCTTCCCATCCCTCCGGAGCCAGCAGGGAGGCCGGATCCATCCCCTCCACCCTCATCCAACCCCCGCGTTTAGGTCCTGGAACCGTTTACTGGACAGGCTTGGAGGGATTTGGCTTTACTGATGTTTCAAGTGCTGTTGATGGCTGTTGTTTTTAAGGTTTGGAGCAGTCCAAGAGGATGTTGCCATCGAGCAGGGATTAATCACAGCCGTCCCAGGCTCCTGCGGTGGCTGGGCTCGCAGAGCATCTCTGGGGATGCAGCGCCAGGCTTCCCAGAAAGCTCGCTATCGCTTTCTATTTCAGACCACATCAGCTGATGAACCAGGACCAGCCCAGGTTGTTTGGGTTTGACCCCGATTTCAAAATCCTTTTGCGTGGGGAATCAGTTTTCCAGCTGGAAAACAGGAACAGGGGTCTGGGGAGAGGTGTGCGTGCCGCCGAGAGCGGGGAGGAGGAGGCAAAGCCGGCCCGGGCGAGGGGAGGATGCAGACAAGGTCTCAGGATCAGCTGGCTGAGACGTATCCATGGGGAATTACACGCAGGTCTGAGCCTGTCAGATTACCCGAGCTGGGAAGGGGGGAGCGGGATGAGGCAGGAGCCAGAGGGAAAGGGAGAGGGGAGGAGCGGGCAGAAAGTGGGCAGGGAGGGGAGGGAGGAACAGGGGAAAGGGGGGAGTAAAGGGAGCCCCCAGCAATGGGTGCCGGGGTGGGCTGGTGGGGGCAAGGAGGAGAGGGGGGAAATGGGATGGAGGGGGTGGAAAGAGGCTCAGTGCACCAGGAGCCCCCCAGAGCCCACCTGGCCGAGGGCTGGGGTGGGTGACCAGCCAGGGCGCGAGCACAGCATGCCACAAGCAATTAAGTGCTAAGGTCAGAGGAGAGCGTCCTCATTTGCTGCCTGTTAATTACTTCTGATCCTGCTCTAATTCCTCCTAAAACCAGCCCCAAGGAGAGCCTTCAGGTGGCCGCTGGGGAGAGGCGCCCGCCAGTCGGGGCGGACGCGGGAGCCGGGCACTGCCGCCAGCCCCCGGGGGCGAGCGGGGACCCTCGGGGAGGGCGGCGAGGGGCGGCAGCGCTGCGCGGTGATGGAGGCAGCGCCATGTGCACCACCGTCCTGCTCATCGGCACGCTGGTCGTGATGCTGCGCCGCCGCTTCTTCAACAAAGTCGAACCGTACGTCCTCTCCCTTCCCCGTCCCCTCGGGGACCCCCTGAGCGGGGACAGGATAGTGAAGGGTGGCCCTGGGGTGGAGGGTCCCGCTGCTCAGCCCGTCCTTGGAGGGGTTTGGTTTCCTTCTGGCTTCAGTGCTCTGGGCGGCACCAGGCAATGCGCCCCTGTGCCGGGCGTTATGGGATCCGTTGTCCTCTCCTCCCAGTTGGCCAGCAAGGAAGAAATGCAGGATCAGTCCTGCCCCTCTGTGGGGCAAAGGGACGGGGCTGAGCTCCTGTGGTGCTGATCAAGGCGCCGGTGGTTCCCAAAGGGCCGCAGCCCAGCTGTTGACCCCGGCAAGCTGCGCTTTGCCTGGGGAGGAAACCACGCAGTGCTCTCGGGCACGGGGACGTGACCAGGGACACCCCAGCAGCGCCGAGCCCCCAGCCTTCACCTGCTGCAAACTCGCCACGGGAAGGCCCTGCTCCATCCCTGGGGTGCCGGGAGGTTTGGCTGAGGGTCTCGGTACGGAGGAGGCGTGGGAGCTGTGCACACACGCACACACACCCTGGCGTGCCAGCCGGGAGCAGATGGGAAGGGACCTTCCGCAGTCCCACAGCAAGGCAAGGACAAAGCCGTGCCCGGAGCACGGGGTGGGCTCTGCACGTCCCCACCACGACACGGGCACGGTGCCGGCAGCTGCAGCTACCTGCAGCTCCCCGCGGCTCTCGGGAGGGAGCTTTGCTCCCGTTCAGGGCTCTCTGCCCTCTCCACCGCCAGGCTCAGCTCGAGGTTTCCGCTGTAGACGCGCAAATCTATTTACCAGCAGAGACTGGAGACATCTGAAAGTGGGGAGGTCAAATTGGCACTTAATGAGCCAATTAAGTCAGGGCAAGGAGAAGCAGGACTCGAGGCAGGGAAGGCATCTCCTGCCCTGTGCGCCCTCCAGCCCTCCCTGTGCTACCTGCAACCCTGGCTCAATTAAAGGCTTCTTGGTGCCTGAGCAAACACGCTCTCACGGCAGGCATGGGGCTGTCAGGGGGGCACCAGGGGGGGGTTGAGGCACCTCCAGGTGCAGTTTGAGCCCTGCCCAGAGGCAGCGTGCCTGCTGCTGGCAGCTTGAGGCCAGGCATGGCATGAGGGTTCCCCGGCATGGCACAGGACCCCGAGCAGCACAAAGGAAGGACTCACAGGTAGATGGCGAAGAGAAGCTCCCTCCAAGCCCTGCTGAAGCTCTCAGACTGGTGTCTGGGCCAGACACAGATAGCAGCCACTAGAGAAGCCGTGTGCTGCTGGGTTACTTCTTTTGGAGATTAATTGCTCTCATCACTGGAGACCACCGGCTATTAAAAATTAAAAGAGCAGCAGTCACATCCCAGCGAGTCCTGCCGCGGGTCTGTGGCAGAGAACAAACCTGCTCCTGCAGGGGAAGCTAACAGGTTTTCTGCTCGCTCTATTTTGGTCATCCATCTACCCACCTCGCTCTGCGCTGGCATAAATCACTGCAGCTCCGCTGACAGGTTTATGCCAGGAGAGAATTCATCTCCAGCCCCTCGTCGTCTGGAAAACAGAAGTGACAGGAGGAAGAGAAAGAGGTGCTGCCCATCAGAGACCGTGGAGAAATGTTACGGGCAAGCAGGGCAGAAGGGAGCAAGGCTTCGGACGGGCACGGTGGAGGGCAGGCAGTGTCCTCCGGTGTCCCACAGTTCTGATGCAGCTGGATGTTGGTGGGTGAAAGGACCAGGCTCAGGCCAGGCAGCCACCAGGGTCGTACAGAGCAGTTAGGCTGGGATTTCCATCACACGCGCCTTGCTCTGGATGACCCCTGGATTAAAGATCTCTCCGAAAACCAGCACAGAGCGAGGAAGAAGACGGGAGCGCACACATTGCGTGGGATAAAGCCGTCGCGGTGCAGGAGCGTCCCTCCGGCTCTGACGTTCCCGTGCGCCAAGCAGGGCGTGCGTCCTGGGCAAAGGACACAAATGAACAGCACAGGCAAGAAGAGATTATATAAAATCCCCTGCTCATTGACCTCCTTCACGTCCCGTCTTCTATTTATAAGCCTTGGGGCTGCCAGGGACAGCGCGGGGTGTCCTTGGCCCGTGCTGGCAGGGCTGGGGTGCTCAGCCACGGGGCTGGGGGCTCAGGTTGGTCCCGGAGCTGGCTCCCACCGTCTTGAAAAAAAAGGCTTGAAAGGTCTCCTCCTAACAGCCCGATGGCTGGAAGTGATGCGTTCACCTGGACTAACCTCCCCACAGAGGGGCAGGGAGGTCCAGGGGGGCTCCTTGGGCTTCAGCCCTTGGGTTTGCTCATCGAGCAGTGATTTATTCGCTGGTTTATGGGATATTCAGCGGGAACATCCTGGTCTGGTTATGGGTGTCTGCGCTGTTTGCCTTTCCCAAGGTCTTCCCCTCTGGTCCCTGCTGGGCAGGGGCTGCTCCTGGAGATGTGACGCCGCTGGCCCACAGCTTGTCTCGGTGCTGGTTCACGGCACGCAGGGCGGTGAGCACCCAAGGCAGCACGGGAGCACCCAAAGGAGCCTGCAGGGAAGAGGCAGGAGTGTGAGGGGACACGTCCTCCAGGCGGGGGCTTGCGGAGGGAGCAGAATGGGGGCTCCGTGGTGCAGGGCTGGGCCAAGGCAAAGAGAAGGGAGCACTTTGGGGAAGTGAAACGTGGCTTTGCCCTTACTGCTGCTTTCTCAGCCCCCCTCAGCAGGGCAGGCACAAGTCCCCCGGACCCAGGAGGGTTGTTTTCCTGGGAGAGGGTCCGCACCGCATGGGGACGGAGCATTTGGTGCCTGCTCCAGCCTCTCTCCCCATGAGGACACCCTCATCGCTCCCCATGCCCTAAGGCAAGAACAGACCCTCTGCACCTTGGGCTGAAGAAAACAGAGCCGGTAGCTTGGCATCATCTGGATTCCACCTCCCAGCTCCAACCCCTCTGGGAAGCAGGACGTGACCTCCTCATTTCCAGTGCCAGGCACGGCTGGCAGCCAGCAGCAGCGGCGCACGGCTCCGCATCTCCGGGCTGGAGCAATCAGCGCGCAGCAGGCATGCACAGACAAGTGTCAGCTGAATTTCTGTGCGACTTTAAATACATTAGCAAGGCCACAAGTACAGCTCCAAAGTGCTGCAGGCACAGCCAGGCTGATAAATCACCCCCCAAACCCACCAGCGGGGAAATAACCCACCTCCTTCCACGGGAGACAAGGCACAAGCTGATTTTAGCACCGCTCCCCCTGCCCTGATATCTATAGAGCACGAGAGCAGATCTGCTCCCTGCCTTGCTGCGCTTTAATCCAGTACCACAAGGGTCAATTCTGTGCCACTTCTGCGGAGTCATTATACCGCCTGTTATATAAATGTCTGGGCATGCACAAAAGGCAGTGCTGATACAGTGGCTCCGGCACCAACTCTCTCCAACACCTGCTTTTCAGCTGGAGAGAGAGCTGAGCACAAGAACATCTCGAGAGCTGTCACACAGAAAGCTGCTGTCTTTCAAGCTGAATGGAGGTCTAAATAGCTCTCACTTCTCCTTTAGAATCTCATTTCTAAATGCAATTAATACTGGCACATGCATAATGAGAGACTGACGAGCGAATACAGACTCCGGCAATAAAGAAGCCAGCCCCAAGTGCTATGTAAATATTACAAATCCTCACTGGAAGCTGACCCGGGGAAGACAGCTTTCTGATGATTAAACCCAAGTGACAATGGGACTGGATTCCTACATCTGTCACAATACTACCTGCTGATACATAATGAGCTACTCTAAAAGAACCAGCTCTCGCTGCTCTTCAATGCAGATAAAATGTCTATTTGCAGAATGTAATTAATCTCTTCTTCAAAATCAGGAACCTTAGTGTCCTTGGTAACAACATGCCAGTGACTCAGAGGGAGTCTCAGGCTTTTTCGTCTGGTTTTTGAGCGAGATGTTGGAAGTGACCCCAGATTCTCGTGCTGGAAAAGAGCTACGTGCTGGAAGTGGAGAACCAGCCGGGTACCCGCCGGTGGGGATGGGTTTCACCCCCTGCCCCGGGCTCTGCAGGGTCCCTCCGGTGGCTCCAGGCGATTCCTGGGCACGGCTCAGCCACGGTCACTGAGAGGAGATGCCAGCACCTGGTCCCCGAGCAGCCACGCGCTAATTCCCCTCCGCCACCAGCTGCTGAACCATTACACCGATCACCTTCGGGCGCAGCTCGGGCGGGGAAGGATACCGGGAGCAGGGCAGGGCGAGAATCACGGCGTCAAACCACTCTCCCCTTTGGCTCCCACGGGCACCGTGCACACACGTGTGGCTGTTCCCCAGACCCCGCTGCCTTATTTCAGCCTGGTGGGGCAGGGGATGGAGGTTCGAGGGCACAGCTGAGATGCAGAGCCTTGGCACCGGCACGGGGAAGTGCTGCTGGAAGAGCCCCTGCTCCCTTCCCACTTGCTTGGGCTGGCTCCTCCAGCCACCCCGCTCCGGGATGGTGCCGTGGGCACCCGAAAGTCAAAGTCCTGCCACCCAAAAGCAGCCCGGGGCCGTGGCAGCTGCCCGTGAATGGCACTGGGATGGAAACGCTGCTGGGTTTCACGCACTGACCCAGCTCGGGATGGGCCACGGTGAAGGGATCACTGGTTGGGAAGAGGGAATGATGGAGGACTTGTATGATTTCTTTCTTTTCCTGGCAAAAAAAAAAGGGGGGGGAAATATATATTTGTTGGCTAAACTCAGCGTATTTGCAGCAATACCTCGTGGGGCTTTAGCCAAGGTGCTTGGCCACCCTACAAGGGAGGCTCACCCTTTCCCTCTGCCCGTTGCTTTGCAGAGCCAGGGGGGAAATGGGGAAAATGTGGGGTTTTCCTGCTATTGAGGGCTCAGCTCCTTGGGTGCAAAGCCTCCCCCCCAGCTCACCCCTTCTCCTCCATCCCCAGGCACCCTGAGGGAGAGGAAGAGACCAGGAGGGAGGCTGGCTCCGACCCTGGCACCACATAGCACCGCTGCGGAGTAAAACCAGGTGGGACGTAGCTGTTAGGTGGGAGCCAAGCAGCTTTGGGGAAACTGGGGGAAGGAAGTATAGCTTGGGGGAAAAAGCTTGGGTTTTGCTTTTCTGCCCTGCCACATGGCTCACGGACTCTACCTGTGTTTTAATGGTGGTTTCTCTGCGTTTCCCCCAGGATTTATAGGTCTCGTTGCCTGTCGGTGAGGCTGTGAAGGCTCTGGAGGAGCTGCTCTTCCTGCGGGGAGCAAAGGAGAGATGCGCTCTGAGCCTGCAGTGGCCGGATCGGCAGGGAAAAGCACATTTCTCTGGCACTCCCACTAGCAGCCCAGGTCCCAGGTGAGGGCACATCCAGCCTCTCCTCCCCAGCCTCCTGCCCTGATGTGGGGACATCTCCTAGGGACACAGCCCGTGGGGCTCCAGCTGGGGTGGGCACGGGGTGTGTGGGTCTGCCGTGGCCTCGTGTCCTGCTCCACGACCCCAGGACATGAAGGACGGCTCCAGGCTCTCCGTCTGCAGATCCCAGTAACCTCAGCCCTGCGAGGACACCTTTGGTGTTGAGGGTGAGGGTTCCTTGGCCTGGGCTGGGGCAGGGACATATTTCCTAACCCCCCCTCAGCCTGCAAAGCACTGGCCAAACGCCCACGGGCAGCTCGTGGGATCGCCCTGCCCTGCCTTCCCTCCGACCGGTTCCCTGATAACCCTGCCCACAGCAGCTCCCAGCCAGCCACTAACCATTCCTCCTCCTCCTCCTGCAGCCTCCCAGCCTTGGCACACACCGACACCCCCTCCAAAACCCCGCTTGGCGCTGCACCGGCAGCCACAACACCGACAAAGCCCCAGCACCCCGGCTCCCCTCCTGCAGCTGAAGGGGAACCGGGGCTAAATGCTGGCAGAAAAATAAATTCCCCCATTTTGCAGGGGGGACATGGGGGGGCAGCCAGCAGCCCCCTGGCAATGCCCACCCGGAGCCGTGCCGCAGCCCGCGGGCACGGGGCGATGGCACGTCCCGCTCCCGGCGGCAGGGCTCGCGCGGCCCCCGCAGCTCTCCCATCTATACAAATTCGTTAATAAAAGATCAGTTTGCAGACGCAGCTTGCTGTAGATGACAGCATTAGAGGCGCATCTGCTTCTGCTAAGCACCAGTCTCGTGCTGGGTTTATTCGGTCCATTTGCGGCAGGGAAGAGTTGCTTTCGGCATTCAGAGCTGTCTCGTGTCTGGGAGAGGTGGGGGGGGGGGGGGAGAGATGTATTTTCGGCTCTATTTAGCCACAAAAATTTGGTTTCGGAATAAAGAAAAATAATTCCTGTTTGCTGCCAAACCGAGGCAGGCGATCTCTGTGCAAGCCTCCATTTGTCTGAGCACTCGGTGTCCTGGTGGAAAAATAAAGGTTCTGATGGGAAAAGTCCATCGGCACGCATCGATCAGTCTTCGGGACCGGTGGATTTGCAAACATCAGCTCCAGCCCAGCTGAAAAAGCAATTCCCAAAGCTTTTGCTGATAGACACGAGGAAGGAGGAGACGGGTCTCTGCACTTTTGGCGGGCGAAGCGGTTACACAGCAGAATCCCTCCCGCGGGCACAGCTGCACCGGCCTCACCGCAGCTAGCGTGAACGCTCAGCGCCAAATACGCGGCTTTTCCACCCAGAACGGGCCGTCTGGGAGAGCTGACCACCCTCGGTGGCCACAGGCAGGATGCGGCGAGGGGGAGAGGAAAGCTCCCGATGAGCAGCGGTGGGAAAGGAGCCGGGGATGCGCCTCCTGCCCGGGGGGCTCCAGGTGCCCTCCCTGTCACCGAGGCACAGCCAGCCCTACAAGAGCCCCCGGGGGGTTGGTGACAAGTTCACAAACACCTCCAGAGGTTTCCTAATAGATTTTTTTTTTCCCCTGAAGCTTTTTAATTAACAAACCTCAACTCACTTCCAACATTTTTAATTTATTATATTTTTTTTTCCGTAAAGGAATTATGATGTTCAGGAAGAGCAGAAGTGGTGTTTTACCCGGAGCTGCCTTCATTTTATAGCAGATTAAAAGCAAGATGGAGAGCCAATAATGCCAGGAGCTGGGGGTCAGGGGGTGGTGAATGAAAGGCACTTGAACCGAAGGCAACGCAGAAGAGGTGGGGGCTGGAGAAACAGAAGCTTGCCTGGACTGGAGCCTCAAAAGCAGAATCAGCTCCTCGGATGAGATAAATCACCTGGGCTCCCTTGACGTGCTGGTATTGCTGCAGCACGGCTTTTGTCTATTGATTTAAGGGAAAATAAAGGTCAGGGGCTGAGCTGCAGGAGGCGTCGGGGCTGAGCCTGTTCAGCTCTGGGCGGCTGGCGGCGAGCAACAAGCAGGAGCCGCCTTCAGGCAAGGTCAGGAGCAGGATGGGGACGAGCCCCAAAAGAAATGAACATGCACTGGCGATACGACAGCCCCAAAACCTCGGAGCAGAGCCCGCTGGAGCCCGTTTGCAGGGTTAGGCCGGGCACAGACATCCCAGATTTAGGGAAAATCCAGCTTTCAGCCCGGACTTTACCATCAGCAACTCCGACCTTTCCTCCCATCTGGCCTCGCACACACAAAATGAGAAAAAAAAAAAAAAAAACAAGAGAAAGGACAACGAGAGGCCAAATGGAAGGGACACGGACAGCGGGAGGCAGCCTGAAAATGGCACGGAGCTGCGGGGAGCGGGGGCACTGCACCGCCAACCCCGCGAGCAAACATCGGCTACACGGGGGGGTCGGAGGTCTGGGGGATAAAGGTTTCCTGAGCCTGGCAGCAGGGCCAGCTCCCCGCCTGGGGACCTCTGAGAGGGTGGATTTCGTGAGAAATGCTCTTTATTTGTACTCAAGGAGTTGCAGCCAGCGGCTGAGCTAAGGGGGGTGAGCCTGATGGGGCTGCTGGCCGCCGCGAGGTGTCCGCTGCCCGTGCTGAGATGCGTGACGGTCCCAGGAGGTCCTCACGGGGTGGGAATTCGCTCACCCTCCTCCACCGCATCGCCCCACAGCCTTAGGACGAAGGCAGGAGCAGCAGCGCCAGCCCTCGTGGGGCCGCCGGCAGCTCTCTGCGGGGCCAGGAGGCTGCGAGGACGGGGTCCTGCCACCGCGGCCCCTCGGAGGAGGGGAGGAAGGAAGGGTTGTGACATCTCTGCCTCCCGAAAATACACTTTGGGAAAAACCAAATGGGAAATGAAAGCGCGAGCGGGCTGGGCACAGCTGGGGCCGCCGGAGGTGGTGTGGGACCGGCGGTCCCACGCAGGCTCGCGGCGAGCGAAGCTTCGGGGCCGTGCGGGGCTCGGCTCCCCGGGGCTTATCTGCCTGTCTGCTTCCATCGTTTGTCCGTGAGAAGGGAAAGGGACCACACAGCAGCAGAAAAGCCTGGAAATCTGCGAGGGAGAGCGTTCCCAGCTCCCTTCCCTCTCCGTCCCCCCTGCATGCGATTGGCTACGGGGGACGTGTGGCTCTGCATAGGCTCCGACCCCGTGAGATAATGCCTTGCAATTAAATTCCTAATTACAGCCAGCCAAAGCACTTTCCCAGCTCCGACCCTCCTGCCTCAGTCACACACGTGGTCGAACTGATGGACCGAGTGAGCCGGGGCCCCACCTCGCCAGGTCCGCCTGCTCCAGCCCCTCCACGTCAAACGCTGCTCCCTGTCCTCCGCTCCCAAGGCGTCCCGAAGGTTTCCTGCATCCAAAAACTTGCCATTTTCTTGGGGAATTGGGAAAAAAAAAATAAAGGAAAAAAAAAAAAGGAAAAAAAAAAAGAAAAGCAGAGCTACAATAGAAACGGGGGGAGGAAATTGCTTCAAGCTTCTTAACTGTCTCATGGAACAAAAATGCTGCTTAGGGCTGTTCAGGGAAAGAGAGGGTCAAATGTCCCTCATTAACACTGATTTACTAAGAGGGCTGGGAAGCGGGAGAGGGACACAGTCCAGCTGCCTGGCTCTGTGCACCAGCCTGGGATCCAGGACCCGTGATGGGGCGGTGGGTTTTCCAGCAGAGGGTGGAAACCTGCGGACCTCACCTGCTCTGACGCGGTGGCAGGGCTCTCCGGGCTGCCAGCAGCAGCGTGGAAACCTGGTGATTTTGTGAAAAGAGCAGAATTGGAGTCCTCGGCGGCTGCCCGGCGCTGGGTCAGGGCAGCAGCCAGCCCCAGGCAGCTGGAGCCTGGAGAAGGGGAAAGGGAGAAGGCTGGCCCAGATTTGAGGGTGTAAACCAGCAGGGTTCCTCTCCAGAGAGAGCTCAATTACATTGATTTACACTTGCTGCGGATTTGGTCCATTCAACCCAATTAAAACTCCAGAGGAAGTGCAGAGAGGCAGGATGTAATTACCCGCGCTGGAATCCCAGCTCGGAACAGGAGGCAGAGCTCTCCGGATCAAATTAATCCCTGGTGCAACTCTGCCGAAGTTACACCAGGGCTATAATTGGCCTGAAACATTTTAACTATCTCATTTAATGTTATTCATGCTCTGCTGGAGATGAGAATGTTTATCCTAAATGAGAGACTCTAATGCTCCATAGCAATAATAGAGTGTGAGGCTTATGCGGTTTCTCATTTACGAGGATGCTGGGGAGGCCAGATTGTCACAGAAGATGCGGCAGATCTGGACTCCCCAAATCTTTAACCATTTCCAGGGCTCCCACGCTGGCTGCTCGTCCCGTCCTCCTTCCCCCAGCGCCCATCTCCTGGAGATGCTGGGGGCTGGGGTAGGGAAGAAGAGGGAACGGAAAGCACCGAGACGGGCCCTCCCAAATTAAAGCTCCGATAAATCAGCAGGAATGACATTTCCTTGCAACAGCCTCGATTCCCTGGTGATCGTGGAAGAGGGGATTTCCACTGCCAGGGGGCTGTCCTCGAGCCTCTGCTGGGAAGCAGCCCCCGGGTCCCCGCAGGGGGATTGGGGTCAGCGGTGCCGGACGGACACCCCCACGGACACCGCTCCCTGCCGCCGTCCCTGGGGCATCCTCCGGCACGAGGACAGGATGATTCCCGGAAAGCAAAGCCTGGGGGTTGCAGCCCTCCTTCCCCCCCGTGCTCCGGCCGTGGGCTCCTTGCCACGGCCGTGGTTTAGCCCCGCGTCCTCCCGCACGCCCCGCGTCCTCCCGGAGCCAGCCTGGCAGGTACCGCTCGCTGTGGGCAGCGCTGAGCTGTCGGAGGCTTTGCTATGATCCATCATTAAACCCTATTTCCACTCCCCAGGCTGCTGTTAAGACAGATCCCCGGTCATTCTCTCTGCTCCTTTGCCAGTGCAAACCACAGGAAAGGCAGACTGCTTGTTCCAAAGATGTTTTTAATGCCCTGTGGCTTAGCAGAGGCTCTAGCATTACAATTCATTCTGGCTCCTCTGTGTTCCTCAGAGGGCATCGGCTCCTTCTCTCGATACTTCCTCGCTCTTTATAGACGTTACCCTAGTTTTAATTTCCAGGGCTTCCAGACTGTTTTTAACAGCGCTGAGCTTTCAAGCTGCTTCCTCCAAACTTTCTCCAGCCATGCTTTCCCAGAGCCTAAATAGCTTCGATTATTCCCAGATGTTTCTCGTTCGCTAACCCTGGAGCAGTATTGTGCAACCGCCTGGAAAGACAACTGGTAGCAAGCAACCTGGGCTCTCTGTCCTGCTTCACCCATTTCTTCCCAAGCAGAGCAGCGATGGGATTTGTCACGGGGATGCAACGCCTTTGGCACCAGGTTATCGTGCTAGAGAGAACTGGAGGTGGCTCACATCCTAAGGAAACCCTCCAGAAGCGCAGGTCGTCCTCTCCCCCCCTGGTTTCTCCTGTGCTGAGATCTCGAAGCAGGATGGTGCTGTGGGGCGACAAGCCCAGAGGGAAGCCCACGAGCAGGCACCACCAGGCTGCCCAGCAGCACGAGCCCAAAGGACCTCGTTCCACCCAGGCTGGACTCGAGCCGCGACCACGCCACGCAGCCAAAGGCCAACGGCACGACTGCAGCCCTGCTCTGCCTGGCCAAGTTTTCCTTGGCCCGGGAGGACGCAGGCAGGAGTGAGTGCGGGGAGTAAGGAGCTTCACCCGGCTGGCAGGGCTCCCAACAAACCCCTGCGGCCCTCCCGACCCCGGCAGTCCTGCTGCTCTCATGCTTCACGCTCTGCTAGCCGCCCACAAAACATCCCCATTCCCACCAGCAGAGAGCCAGGGCGTAGCCAAGCTGGCGGGGGATGATGTTCTTCTTATCCACCATAAATCTTCCCACGATCACCCCCAGTACCCCGTATTTTTCAGCCCCTCCACCCATCCTGGATCCTTCCCCTGCTCAGCTCTGTGGACCCCAGGGTCACCGGGACGGGTGTGAGCGCACCACGCAGCATCCCCCTCCTGCACGTGGAGGATCAGGACACGGAGCAACCAGGAGGAGGAAAACAAGAAGGGAAAAGGTCCTCCCGCAGCTAAGCCCACGTCCAGCCAGACTGACCCCCCTAGGGAGACCCTGCCCCAAGGCAGAGGGGCTGGCACCCCGCAGCACCCACCCCGTCGCCGCGGTGCGGAGCCCTGGGGGCCGTGCCTCGGAGGGGGAGCAGAGCGCCGAGCTGTGAGTGAGGAGCGTCGGTGCTTGGAAAGCGCAACCAATTTGCTGTTGGTACAGTCCATGCCTCTCCGCCAGTGCCCAGAATAACAAATCCCCCGCCACCGGCCGAGCCTGAATTGCTGGAGGAAGCTGCCGAGAAACTTAATTGATCGGCCGGGTGCGTGCGCAGAAACACATCGCCCAGCATCAAGGAAGTCACTGTGCTGACAGCTACTGCAGGCACTGGGGGAGATGAGAGAGAGACCAGCTGCAGGTTTTTCAATCACACAGCCCCTTCTTTTAGCCTGGGAACAAGGCGAGGCCTGTTTCCATGGGGGTCACCCCTTCTGCAGCGGCATCGAGGGGCTGGAGCATTGGGGCAGCGTGCTGGGGCTGGCTGGGCACGGTGTGCTCCTCAGCCGGGCAGGGATGAAGGCTTGGGGGTCCCCTGCATGTCTCACGGGTCCCTTGGGCATCAGCAGGAGGTACCCTGAGAGCATCCTCAGCATCCCGTGGTCCTGCAGCCATCTCCTCCCGTGGCCAGGCTGCCGGCTTCACGTCCCTCACCCTGCCCTGCCCCGCAGGAGCGCAGCCCGCGGCTGTCACTGCGCAGGATCACTTCCCCTGGCAGAAGCAAACAAGCAGCCAAAGGCCTGCCGGGACTGTGAACCTGCCTGTCACGTTCCCTGACAGCCCCAAAACCTTTGGCTGCCTGTGTTTTTCCCCAACTGTCACCACTTGTCACAGCCCGTGTTTGAGCCTCCCATCCGGAAAGCTTCCCCCAGCCCTCCGCAAAACAAATGGAGCGGGCATGGAGCGTGCCCCAAGAGGTCGGGCACCGTCACGGGCATGAGAACCGACGCTGCCGGGGCTCTGCAGCTCCCTCGCCCCCCGCAGCAGGCACAGGCAGAGCCAAACATGAGCCAGCTCTAACCCCTGGCTCCCTCCGATCGCTCATCCCCGGCTTTTTGGCCAGGGGAAGCCGGAGGGAAGGGCAAGGGCTCAGCCCTCCTGTGCGCTCTCTGCTGCGCCGCGCTGCTCTCCTGCCCCCCTGCTTCCCCTGCTGCTGCTATCTGACCTGAGCAGCCCTGAGGAATTTTAGTCACGGCGCATTCCTAGCGCAGCATCTGTTTTCTAGAGCAAAACGGGAACAGCTGCCAAGAAACAAATCTTCCCCCGACGCCTGGCACTTCTCATGGGTGGAACGAAACTTCTTGAAACCCCGGGAGAAAAAACCGCCAGAGCTCAGCTGCAGCGAAAGCCATCCCCTGCAGGGAGGGGGCGCAGACAGAGAGTAATGAACTCCCTGACAGCAGCCATACGGCACCGCTCCGAAAGCCTCGAGTGAAAGAGGAGCTAAAGAAAGATCCCTTCCCTCGCTGAAGGCAGCGCTGCAGGGAACAGCGCACTTTGGCTGACCCCCCCCCCCCCCAGCCCCAGCACCCACATCCAGCGTCCTGCTACCTGCCCGGCCCTGCTGTGCCTGTTGTCACCAGGCGGGGAGATGGTGGCAATAGGGGACATGCCAAGCACACACACGGCTTGTTGTGAAAGGGCTTCTGAGGTTCGTCAAGGCTCGGTGAGGGTTGTCCCCCAGGGCTGTGAGAAAAGCTGGTCCTGTCGGGTCTGTCGAGGAGGGATGCACGCAGGGGTGGCAGGGGCTGAGCGAGGTCCTGGTGGAGCTGCCTGTGTCCCTGGGACAGCAGAGCTGACAGATGTACACATAGCCCCCTTCCCCAAGGGGTTAATATCCCCCCAGGTACGTGGGATGGAGCCTGCAACAGCCTTTGTCGTGCCCACGGGTCGCTTCCCGGATTGCTGTGGCTCAGCAGGCTCTCAGCCAGGGTAAAGGCTGGTGCAGACGGAGCCTCCGAGTGCCGAGGGAAGGAGCAGAGCAGCGCGGGGAGCTGATGCGTCAGGCAGAGCTCCGGCTCTGCTTCAGGGAACAGGGAGGGGGGCAGGCAGCCCTTCCTCCACCGAGGCTGCAGGAGGCAGCCTCCCGACAGCACCGAGGCAATGCTCTGCTTCACGTTCGCCTTGCTCAGGACCGAGGTCTGCATCGTGTGTGCACCCACCGCAGCGGTCTCAGCCCGGTCTGACGGCACCAGGGCTGACGGACGATCAGCTCCACCTTCCCCGTTGCAGCATCTTAGCACGATGTGGTCAAAACAGACCCGCTCAGGGAGCTGCCAGCCAGAATCTCACACCACCGCAGCGCTTCACCCGAGCAGGGGCATGGCACCTTTCCTCCTGCTGTGAGGCTTTTCAGGCATGAAGCGTGTAGGGTTCACCGCTAGGACAGCCCTAGCGCTGAGCCGGTAAGCCCGAGGCAGCGACACCAGGCCGACTGCAGTTTGAATGCACTCAGGTTTTCCCGTGAAGGTAACGTGGAGTTCACCCCGCATCGCAGCCTCGGCCTCCGGGTCCCAGGGGGCTGCCGCGAGTGCTGCAGCGGCTGGAGCTGCCGGCTGCAGGCACGTCGTGGCAGCTCTTCAGCAAGCGGAATATTGGAAACAAGATCAAAACAAAATAAAAATCCGATCCTTGACAAAGCAAGGGTTCATTTGTCATCCATCCAGGATCTGAGGTCAGGTCCGCAGAGCGAGCCGGCCTCGCAGGAGCAGACTGCAGCTTCTCCTTCCGCCTCTCGGCTGGGCCAGGCCGTTCTGTTAGAACGACGCGCGAGAAGTCCACCGTCGCAAACACCATCTGCCGACGAGGAGGAAGGTTTCACGCTGTGTCGGTCTCTTTTATCTCGGTGTAGGTTCTGCACAGAGCTGGATGGAGTTGGAAAGGCGAAGGAGACCCCAGCAATAGCTTTTGTCGGCGCTGGTGTGATGGGAGCAGGCTCTGGGGAGGCAGCAGAGCCCGCCAGCAGGGCTTGTTCTACGTTCCCCCACCCAACACGCAGCCTTTTCCCAGCCCCAAAACTCCCCCGTGCTGAGAAGCCCCTTTCCCTGGGATCCCTTGGGGGCGATGGCCCAAAGAGCGGGACTGATGCTCTGGGGCACGGGATCTGGAGCATCAGATCCACCCAGAGGCTGGAGGGCAGCCCCTGGTCCCCGGCAAGCCCTCGATACCCAGAGCTTCAGATCCCCAAGTGGCCCTCAGCCTGGAGCCAAGCCAGAATGCAGCTCTAGCCCCTCGGCAGCAAGGAGCTGAATTCAAACATTCACTGCCAGCCGTGTGTTTAGACAGCGATCACCTAGGGCTTCTGCTGTGCTACGGCACCAGGTGCCGGTGGTGCTGCTGATGCAGATGAGGAAGGAGAGGCAACGGGGTGGGAGCTGGGAGCCCCCCGTACCCATAGGTGCTTGAGGGGTTCCTGCTCCAGACGCCCCGCCAGGCTGCTGACCCTCAGCACCTCCACGGAGCCCCCCGGCTCCTGCTCAGGTCTGACCCCCGTGAATTTTAGGTCTGGGAAAGTTAAAACCTCGCAGGGAGCACGCAGCCCCTGACCCCAGGCGGAGATGCCCTGGCTGTGAACCGGGATCCTACAGCACGAGGCGCTGGCCGAGCCCCGGCATCAAAGGCAGCGGCAGTGCCAAACTGCAGCCTCTTGGAGGAAGAGGTTGGGGAAGCAATAATGAATTCGGAGCCTCCCAGAGCGTGTTGGCAGCTGGATCCTCTGGGCGAATAAAGCCCTGCCAAAAATTAAGGGTTGTTTCTGCAAAGCTCAAACAGCAAACTTGTTTGTCTTTCCTCCTTCCCCTCCCAGCCCTGATGTTGTTTTAAACATTTACAGAGAACTTTATACTGTTTAAACAACGATTTGGGAGCGGGGTATGCGTGTGTGCGTGCGTGTTGTTTTTGCTTTTTTGCCAGCTGCACTAAGCCAGCAGCACTGCACACACAGCTTCTGGTAAACCAGGTGCTGCGGTTTGAGAAGTCGGCCTTGCCTTGTTTGCCTCCCCCCCCCGTGAACCTGGGTCGTGTCCCACCAGGGGAAGGGGACACCCCGAGAGCAGCCAGCCTCAGCCACTCCTCCGCGCGTCCGTGCCGGAGTGCCAGCAAGTGCAGCCCCCCATTTTCTGCATAGCGGGGTGCACATCCAGCTCCCCCCACACACACACAGCCCCCAGGCAGCGCTCCCCACGGCACGGGGTACGCGCAGCGACGCCTTCTGCCCCTGAGGCGGCGGGGAGAAGGTGGAGGAGGATTTTGCGGTGCCTGAGCTCTGCCATCCCCGAGCACGGGAGCTAGGGAAGATCAGCCATCTCCCGCGGCGCGCGTTCGCCCGCCCACCGCCTTCGGCAGCGAGGCTGCTCGAGATGACAGCTGGGGGGAGAAAGGAGAGCGCGGGAGATGTGCAGGAGGAGAGACGGCCGAAGGCACCAACCTTTATGCAACAGCAAGGGCGCGAGGTCACCGGCGAAGCCGCGGCGCACGCGGTGGTAGTTACTGCGGGAAGAAAGGCGCCTGAATCTCTCCTTTGGGCAGGCCTCCAAGAATCTGGGGGCTGCGTTGGGCTGATGGAGTTTTACTCGCAACCTGGCGGGAGCTGGGGGGGGAAGGGAGCGAGGAAGGCTGTCGAGAAGAGCTAGAGGTTTCTGCAGGATGTTTGGACTGAGCAAGAGCACGGAGACACGAGTGAGAGACATGCCGGGGAAGCAGGATGTGGGATAGAGAAAATGTTTACACAGTCAGCCGTGGGCTAATCCATGGGAGGCTTTAAAGACCATAAAAGCCATCTGTAAGTGGATAGAGCACATTCTGTAGGAAAGCCGTGGTTTGAAACAATGCTACCCTCGTTCTTTGATCTGTCCTGAAGAGAGCAGGCTTGAGAGCCTGAAAAGGAGGGGAGGAGTCGTGGATCTGTAAGTTCTGCTGGCACAGGCGGGGGGGTAGGGAGGACTGCTCAGGTTCTCTTCTGTACAAGAACCTGGGGCCATTCAAACAAAAGGAACAAGAGCCAGGTAGGGGAGAAACAAAAGGAGGCTGGTTCATCCCGCAGCACGGGCAAGTCCTCCCCGCAGGAGGGAACAGACTTTACAGGTCCACAGGGGCACTGGATGTGTTCATGGAAAACAGTCATCGGAATCTCCATTCAAGAGAAAATCCAGTAGTGGGTGCACAGAAGTGACACCTGGAAACAGCACGCTGTGCTGGACGGCCCTTGGGCTGATCAGGGCTCACTCCAGGAGATGTGATCCGGGCACTGCCCTCAACAGATGCTCTTACAGCAGGAGGAGCGATCACAGCTCTTGAACCACCTGCCCTCTATTTTGGCGAGGCCTCAGTTTGCCACCTCGGACACGGTCAGCTTTAGGCATTCAGCCTGCTCCCCCTGCATAAGGGCAAGAAAAGTGACCTAGAAGGACCTGAAATAACGTGATCTTTCATCATCTAAGCACCTTCTTTCCCATTAAGCAATGAAACTAGCAGAGATGCTATTCCTAGCAGTACCTCGAAACAATTACCTCCTTCGTCTGGTGTGAACAACGGGTAGCAAGAGGCGAGCCTCCTGCTACAACATACGCAGCTCTTCATTTTCAGCCTCCATCGGGAAGAAGCGTTGGTGGCTCGTGGTGTTCTCCAACACCACCGCTCGACCTCGGTGCAGCTTATGCTAATGACGTGCAAGAACATGCCTGTTCGCCCCGTGCGTGCCTGGCATATTTCCTCTATCTAAGCATGATAGGTGAAATATTGCTTATGTGACAGCGCACTTTGCGTTGACCGAACCAACGGCTGCTCGGCTGAGTAATGCAGGCAAACAGACACTGCTTGCGATAAAAGAGGACCTGAGAATTTCCTCGTTAATACTGCCTAGATATTTTTACCCCAGTTCACTCCCGTTGTGCTTACCGCGCCTTTAATCTTTTAGGCTGACGCAGAAAATAGAGAGGATCCAGCTCTTTGCTCAAAGCAAGGTCAACTCCTGGCACCTGCTTATCTAGCTTGGCCTTAAAGATCCCCAGCGGTGGAAGCCTTGCTCCTGGTTTCACTTTTACAGAGGTGAAGATGTTCCTGCCAGCTTCGAGTGCCTTTGTGTAGCTGTACACAGCCAGGTATGCTCTGAGGAGATACGCTTTGAACACACACATTAATTGATGAAGGAGCTGGGTTCCTCCTGCTGCTGTTTCAACAAGACGTCTGGCCCCAGGATCGTCATCACAGTCAGAACGTGCTGCATGCTCTGTTCCGATCCCAGGAACAAAGCACAGCAGCTTTGACCAGCTGGACACCGTGTGGGACATCAGATCTGAGGGTAAACGGTCAGCGGTTCACCTCATCTCCATGCCCCGATACGATCTTAAGCTCCTTTCCCCATCGCAGGCACAGACAGCACATTGGGACCAAGTCTGCTGCAACGTGCCCAAAACTCAGCTGAGGAAAGGGGCAAGAAGTGGGAGGAACAGTGGAGGGAAGTGCACAAGCCCAGCATAAGCTGGGAAGGAAACCATGCCTGAGCTGAGGGGTGACATTGTCACTTCTTAGCCCATTCAGCACCATCCGGAGGGGAACGGGAAGCCTTTTCTGTTCCCCACCTGCAGGAATCCACGCTGCGGCCCTGCCTGCAGATACCCACGCTCCCAGAACGGCCGCCCCTTCCCTTGACAGATATTCCATAAAGATAAAACCCCGATTACTCAGCACAAAGCTCGGCCTTTCGAGAGGCCCCAGTTACAGCAGAGCATTTCTGAGGCTGCTAGAATTCTGTTTAAGCATACAGGACAGGCTGCAGAGGAATGGGTTTGAGCGTGCATTTAACATTAACTGGAGGCTTAAGGGCTTTGCTGCTGGGGGGAAGGATGTTTGGTTTGCAGCATGCCCTGTCCTGCGTGGGAAGGTGTTGCTCCTGTCTGCTGCCGAGGTTGTAAGAGCCTTTCTTGCATTGTTTGGGATTGATTTGAAGCAGCAGGCTTTGATTTGGGATCTCATGGAAGGCTCTTCTTAACACTCCAGATCCCCTTACAAGCCTGCCACCTGAAATACCAGCGAGCACCCTCCAGCCGAACCCCAGGGGACCGTTCTTCGTGCGCTGCTGTGCCCGCAGCAGAGACAAGCATCAATCCAAGCATCAATCCCCGCACCTCGGGGTGTCCTCGTGCTTCGCCGTTCCAGCCACACAGGGGGCCGGTGCCTGCCAGATGCGGTTAGCCGCGGGGGACTTGCTCCTTAATGCGCTCCGTCACCCCGCTCGCTTCCCCGGGCCATATGTTGAAGACGACAACCTCAGCAGGGTGGCTCTGAGCCCGACGTTTTGCTCCTCCAGGCTTTGTGGAACCCTGTCTGCAGGTTGGGACCGGGGCTGCTGCAAGGAGGGGGGGGAGAGAACTGAGCTGCTATCAATGAAGTGTGGAGAGCTGCTCCCCAGACAGCCTCACAGGCAGCCAAGAGGGGAAAGGGGTGGGAAACTGGAAGGAGGCCTCATCCTTCAATTAAAGCGTGGGATCAAAGCCCAGCTGAAGTTGGAGGGGTTCTGTCATTGATTTGTGTTTAGTTTTCTTTCTTCCCTTCCCGGTCACACATTCTGCCCATTTTCCTGTTCTCTGATCTGGGGATAACCAAATTCTCTACAGCAGCGCTCAAACTTTTTTTGCAGAGAGTAATGCTGTGGCATTGCAAGATAGTGAAAAATACTGAAAAACCTCCAGAAAGCAGAGGGATGAGGCCTTAATCTAGTGCAGGATTTACTGGAGGAAGTAATCCACTCCAGATGATCTGGTGGGAAGAAGCTGGGAGCAGCCCCCAAGCGATCACATGCAGAAGATCCCCATGCCCTTTTAATAGCTTTCTTAACTTGCTCAACAAAAATAGAAGCCCTTCCAAAGAGACTGGAGGAAGAAAACACCGTAACTAATGGAGATCAGCCACAGGAAATCCATCAAAATTATGTCCAAATTGCCTTTGGGAGAAGCTTGGCAACCGCCTGAGGAAGCAGAACATATTCAGCCAGAACAACGCAGAGCAGACTTCGCATCCCCAGGCAGGCTCAGAGCCCTCGGAGGAGCCACCACCACGTCCTGCTGACCCACGGAGGCTTCTCCTTGCACTGCAGCTCCTGGGCTAGGCTCGCACGGCGAGGATGTGTGTGGCAGGAACGCCCTCTAAAGGGAAGATCTGAGAAATCTTGATCTAGTCACACAGGCAAAGCTGGAGAGATGGAAGAGGAAGGGCATGGGTGAGGCAATGACCACCTCTGCTCATCCAGGGTCTTTGTTCTGCTTCTCAAACACGGCTGGAAAGATAATTCATGCACTACAGTCACGAATAAATCCAGCCAAACTCCTGCACGCTTAGCCATTCACCTGAGCTTTTAGATGTTCAGTTCGTTACCTGACACCTGGCCGAGCTCATCCATTTACAAGGATAAGCAGCCAGTTACTCTGTGGCGTGAGCAGCTTCCACCCCAAAATTCAGGTGGGTTAAGATGGTTCTGTCCTTCCAGGATCCAAACACTGCACGAGGCAGGATTTTAGCCGTTTTATTTTAAACCTTGATGTCCCTCGGGGATTTAAAAGGCTAAATCTAGTTCGAGTTTTACGTATCTGCCTCTCTGGAAGGCTGAAGGCAGGCAGGCTGCCAGCCACATCTTCATAGACGGCAATGGCAAAGGCCGCTGCAACAAAGGCAGTGTTAATCACTTCCATTCTCTGTCATCGCCTGCCCTCTTGCTCTCCCTTCCCACCAGGTCAAGCACCCTGCAGCAGGCTCTTGCAGGACACAAGGGCCCTGAATCCAGCTCACACAAGGGCAGGGCACGGGACTTGCTGTGAGCTGCTTTCGTGGTCCTGTTCTCCCCACCAGGGCAGCCCAGGAGGATTTTCACAGCTAGCGGAGGGCACAGAGGGCTGGGGATGGTCTTACAGTCAGCTACCTACACTGAAAGCAGCTTATTTTAACAGCACCTTGGTCCCTCTTTGCAGACTTCTTGCCTCTCTGTACAGAAGCGCTTCTTACAGCCTATTGACTTCGTAAGAGAGACTTTCAGGAAGCAACGTGGGCTGTCCTGAAAAGCAAAGAACTTGTCAGGTTAAATCCACACTCTGGAAAAAAATCAGGTTCTAAAATAGGAACAAGGCCAGGAAGATCCAGGCACTAGAAATAAACACGACGCCGTGCTGCCTTTCCCTGGGAACTCGACCGCCTTGCCCGGAGAGGGGCCTCGTGGTGCAGGCAGCAGCTCGCAGCCGTCCCCGGCCATCGGAGGGGATCCAGGAGCAGAGGCTGAGCTCCCGGGCAACGCGGCTCCTCAGGACAACGCTGGGTGTTGTCTTCACAGACTCAGCAGCCCCGGCGGCCAGATCAGACAGATCAGTTAGTCACAACGCCAGCGTAGGCAGCTTACTCTGCCGCAGAGAACCAGGCACCTTTATGTTCAGAGAACATGTCTTTGATTCAAACACCCCCAGGAACCGAATCCCTCACTTCGGGATCAACACCTGGTATACATCAGGCTTTCATCCATACTCAGATTTTTCTGCTTTCAGACTCAGATTTGTCTGATTTCCATTTCCAATAACGGAGCTTTTCTCCACAAGGGTGCATAAAGCTTTGGGGCAAGAAAGTGGATGTTACTGATCCGCAGTTTCCCTCCCTTAGTTCTGCTTACAGTTCATTACCGCTCATGAGCTAACCAGGATCCTGCAGATTTCGCGGCAGCTTCTAACAGCAAAAGCTAATCATAGTATACACGGCAAGCACCACGTATTCAAAGCACAGCACACACATTTACTAACTAATCTCTGACTAATCCCCAGCCTCCAGCTAATTAGTCTTTTTGAAGTGTGCCCCTTCCTGCAGGAGCTAATGCTTGTTCAGCCTTTTGAAGCTTTTAGCGCGCTAACTACAATCACGTGCGCCTCCCTAGTAAGCAGGGCACACGAAGAACCAGGAAAAGCAATCAGCGAGAAGCATGGAAATGCAAGAACCTCCATGCAAGGAGCCTGGGGCCCAGCTCTGAGTGATTCGTGGAAGAACTCTGCAACTCAAAGCAAAGGAATTAAGAAGTAGGTATGTGGTTTATTTCAGCACCAGGCACATGCGGGATGGTAATTGCACTGACTGAGGGACAGTAATTAACATCTTTTCCCCATTCTCTTGGATAGTTTTCAGAATAACGGCCAGATCTTGGTGTTTGGTTAGTTGTCTCGCTAAGGTGAGATTCATCCCAACAGGTGTAGGTAATAACTGGTGATAATTGCGTTGTTAGACTTGATCAACTGGTGGGATGCCACTGGTGCCAAATATAAAAATCACACCCGACAGTTCTAACAGAGTTACAAATACAATAGTTAGAATGAGGGACTAGGGAGAGTTCTATTCTCCTTATCTACTTCTAGAGAAGCACAAGCAGTTCTTAAACACACACAGCCTTGACCAATATATAAGCACAGACTACTATTTGGATGACTTTCAAAGTGGCAAACACCTTGCTCAGCATCAAGACATACGTCCTGAGCGTCAATTGTGTTGCTTTCACAGATAAATCCTTGTTGTTCCCGGGTAACACACGATTCCAGATTTACAGTCTGCCATTCCCCACTCCCCATCCGTGCCCGTGTTCTGTGCTCCGAAGGATAGAGCACCGTCTCCTCATGGCTTAATCCTAGTGCAGTGATGGGGTGGATAACAAACTGTGGCGTTACGTCTAGGAAGCACAAAGGCAGTAGCCATGTTAGCAGTGGGATCATAGGTAAAATTCAACAGAGTCCACTAAGACTGGAACTTCCTCTCGAAATCATTGGCATTGTCCCAAGCAGCCTTTCGGACTTCAACCAGGAAAACGCCTTCACTTCCTTCCCTAATGATCCTAATTGTGGTGGAGGTAGTAAGGAGCACCTGGTGTGGAGTACCTTCCCCCTGTGGTTTCAAAGTTCTCTGCAAGAGACTTGACATACACATAACCTCCAGGCTGTACATCATGCACCGGTGCATCCAGCTCTCTACTCTGAGTTCCAGCCATGTTTTTTTCCCTATTCCCTTTTATTTATTTATTACTATTTCTTATTAGTTGCTGTCCCTTGTTTCACTTTCCATGCAAACTTTTTTATTGCAGGTTTTTACTATCTTTTCCTAATCTTCTCCCCAAACGTCCCATTTCTCTGGGATTAAACTCCTCCTTCCACATACAAACTTTACCATTTCAGATTCTTAATGAGCCCTGTTCCTATCATAAATACACAGAGCTTCAGGAAAACACCTGAAGCACTCAGCCCTCCATCTTCTAGACAAACAATACCACCTTTTCCACAAAATTTACATTTCAACAGAACCGAATTTCAAGCCGAATGCCAATTTTTCTCATGCACTTCATTAGTAAGCCCACACAAAACAAGGAATAACTCCTACGTATCCATCAATATGGGGGTTAAAAAAAGGTATTGAGGCAAATAAATTAGATCTCTCCCTTCTTACCAAATTCCCAGGAGTCAAGCCCGAACCACCAACGAAGTGACTCTTCGTTCTACCACTTTGATAATCAGATCGGTCACCCCCCCTACTTTGTCTCAAACACATACACAAATGC
Source organism: Oxyura jamaicensis (assembly GCF_011077185.1). Classification (NCBI taxonomy): domain Eukaryota; kingdom Metazoa; phylum Chordata; class Aves; order Anseriformes; family Anatidae; genus Oxyura; species Oxyura jamaicensis. Next base: position 5,002,672 of record NC_048910.1, on the reverse strand, counting down.
TTTCAACATGAAATACCCAGATGTCTACAAATAAGACATACACTTATTAACACTCCAATTAATATCCCTCCAGCAGCTGCAAATATTACCCAGGTAACCTTGTCACAACTGTGAGAAGCCCGCTTATCCTTCTCCTGCTTCTTATACCGTCATTAGCGGGTCTGTCCTGGCTCCCAATACTGGGATGCGACAGTAACCTCGGGTTTGCTCGGTCTGCTTTCAAGATTGCTAGCGGATGCTTCATGGGCCAGGAAATCCCCCTTGACCGCTCCATGGGCCAGCCTGTAGGGTACCCTCCTCCCTTACGGGGACTATGCTGCACGCCAGATGTCTGCACGATTTACCAGCTGCCCCAGCCACGTGTACGACTGTACTGTTACATGGTTTGTCCGCAGTCCAGCAGGTCATTGTCTGCCCCCACAGCGGGCGGCTGAGGAGCGGAGTTCCTCCAGGGACCCGTGCCCATTGCGCGCTAGGACACCCATGGCGCAGCCACTCCTGGGGGCAGGCAGAGAGCCTCCTGCCTGGCTCGCCAAAATGATTTGAGGAAGAACTCTACAACTCAAAGCAAACGAGTTATAAAGTAGGTATGTGGTTCATTTCGGTGCTGGGCGCACGTGGGATAGCTCCCAAAGGCATGCGCACCCCAATGCAGCAACTTGCCTTGGTTATATGCAGTAAGAAGTTACACGTGCATGAAATTTCCCAAGACACCTATACGTATGCATAACCTATACCCATTTTGTATTAAAATTCGTTCCAAGAAGTCATCTCTATAAACTCCTCCTGTCTGCGCCTGCGCGGTGCCTTCTGGTGGTGGTGGCCGGGGCTCGTGGGGATGAAGGCTGTTAACTCCTCTTCATCACCACTAGCTGACGCCCTGCCTTTGTACAGGCTCGGTTGCTCCTTGGCTCACATCCAAACCACAGGGGCGGTCTCAGCTGGTTTTTGAGACAGGTTCCCCATTTTTGTCAGGGGACATCCTCTGTGAGGGCCCCCAAGGCTCCTTGTTTCGGTTAATTTGCACAGCAGGAAGCAAAGACACTCAGCAACATCTACGTTTAATGCGATTAAGCAAGCCCTCATTCTTCCATTCCTGGCTTTAATAATAACAGTTGTTTTATTTAGGAATCACTAATGCGATTAAGCAAGCCCCCATCCTTCTATCCCTGGCTTCGTGAGTGTTTCTGCGGTGCCGCCTCAGCCACCTCCTGCAAAAGCAGCCTCTGGCGGAGCCAGGCCTCGCCCCAGTGCTACTTTATGCTCGTTTATGTCTTTATTTCTTTAAATTTCTCTTATTAGACACCGCCTGGGGCAAGCCAGCCCTGAGGGGACTTCGTCTCATGCCCACTCCGGCCACAGAGTGGGGCAGGGCCCGCCATGACCCCTGGGGCCCACCGCAGCCCCGGCCTCGCCCTGAGGGCCGGGACTACACTTCCCAGGAACCCCCGCGCCTCTCCCCCTCCCACTCTCGCGAGACTTGGCAGGCGCGCGGAGGCCACTCTCCCTTTTCCCGCGACGACATGGCGGCCGCGCAGGGCTCGGTAAGTCGGGCGCGCCGCCATCGCCGGCCATCCGCGGTTATGGCGGCTCCGAGGGGCTCGGGGACACCAAGGGCAGAACCGGGAGGCTCTTGCGCGCCGTCAGGGCTGCCCACGGCCGTGCGGCGAGGCCTCCGCGTCTTGTGGGGGCGTCGGATCGCCCCCCCCCCCCCCCCCAACACCACCCATGGTGGGTCCGGCGTGCATGGCGGCCGGCTGGAGGGGAGGCAAGGCCGGGCCCCGTCCGGCCCTGTGCCCTTCGCAGGGACCAGGCTGGCCCCGAGATGCCGGGTTTCACCGTGTCTGGCTGCCCTCCGGCCCTCCCCAAGCCGGGACTGCTCCCCAAGAATTTAATACGGGTATTTAATACAGCAGCGGGTATGGCTCGGCATCGCTGTCAATACAGGCTTCGAACAGCAAAGCTCGGCGGTCCGAGGCAGCATTCCCCATCGCTGAACCACCCAGCGATGCAAAGTGAAGCACGTCGTGCCCGCCAGGTGTCGTTGGCACCCGGGTAAGGAGCACACCGAGCTGGGAGCAGGCTGAGCTAACAGAGTGGCTCCGGGTGGTCTGGGCTGCGGCTGAGCTAGTGATGAGATGGTTATCCCTGTCTGAAACTACGTTTTCCCCTGTGGAATCATAATTCTGAGGCTCAGCGTTAAAGACAAAAAGGTATAAGAAGGGCCTGGTACGTGGATTAACGCTCTATATCCCTTCACTCTTTCAGGTGGCAGCACGTTGTCGAGTAAGCATAAAAATGCACCTTGCACTCACCTTTCGGGGAGGCTGATTCCTTCCCTCGGCAGCAGACCTGCACCATCAGCACATCGGTGAGAAACAACAGCATTTAGCTCATCCTGCTTGAGCTTTCTTCTGTTGTTGGGCTGCGGACGTAAGACTTGTTCTGCTGTGTCAGATGATAGCCTTTTCAGGCTGCTGGGAGGAGGTATAAAAGCCTAATGGCTTGATTAGTGTAATTAAGCCAATCAAGGCTGTGGCTTTGTTGCAGCTGCCACCTGAGCGTGCAGCTCTTTGCTGCCATGGAGCTCAGGCTGAAAGGCAGCACACAATGAATGGGGATTTTAATGTTGTTGGTGCCCCGTGGAGCACCTGGTTGTCAACGTTGTCAAAGATGAGCCAGAGTAGAAGGGATTAGAAATAAGAGGGATTGAATGGCAGCCCATTATGGAGACACTTGACACAGCTCATCTCCTAAGTGTGTTTGTCAAAGGAGTAGACCTAGTGAAAGGATAATTGGTCTCTGTGCTTACCTGGAGGTCTACTGGGATAGCTCTGCGCTTGCCTTGGGTGGCTGGGAGTAGGGAGGCGCAGCTCACATACCCCAAAGGGTCAGCCTAGAAGGGGGACACACTGAAGAACCCTTCCTAGAAGGGATGTGTCTGATGGACATCTGCTTGAGTGCATTTCTCAAGTCCATAGGTAATTGGCATCCCACATGAGTGCAGTGTTCCTCTCGCAAGGAGAGTTGCATTAAGATGTTCTGTAGGGTGAGGAGAAGTAGCACTGTCTGCTTGAAACAGCTTAAAAGGGTCTAAAGCACCAAAGTCTCAAAGCCAGTGTTTTTGTCTAAGTGAGGATTTAAAGAGCTTATTTATTGACCTTATCTCCGGGTTTCTTGTCTCTCGAGTGAAAACTCATTGGCAAATGTGCTCCTTGGGCTGTGAGGGACACATTTCTGCTGTGCTAAGTTTGAGACAAAAATACTCTCAGAAAGGAAAGCTTCCTCTCCGATTCCTGCTTTGTGGCTTGGTGCTGGTTTTTGTAAGGGATGGAGAAGAAACGAGGAGGAAAAACTTCACTTGAATTGTTGCTAAATGTTTAATGCAACTTATATTTAGGAGGAAAACATCCTGTAGAATCCTGGGTTGTATCTTCCCCCAAGGACGGCTTTGGCAAGAAGGCAGCTCTGAAGTCAGACGTCAAACTGGTAAGAGAATCCTTGAGTATTGCATACTGCTCGTCTTACACTTCACATGCCAAATCCGTAGGCAGCATGACTCATCTGCTGACCGGAACACATAATTTTTGAGTGCTTCCCAGGAAGAACACAGGTCATAGACGTGCCTGCATCTGGGCGTCTCCGCTCTTTCATTCTGTAGAAGTTGAGTTTATGTAGCCAAGGACGGGGGAGAAACTGAGCCGGTGATGTGCTGTTATCCCTGTCTGACAACTCCTCTGAGGGAAAAACTGTCCACTGAGGCTTACGTATTTCCCCTCAGCAGCTCTCCTACACCTTGCAAGGGCTAAAGTGACACGGATGACCCCAGGAAGGCAAAATCAGCGTCTGTCTGCTTTCCTCCAGCCCTTGTGATGCACAAGTACAGCACAAAAACTTTCCCATGTGCCCGTCTGTCCTTTCAGCTGCCTGCCCTTAGGAGCCCAGATGTGGCAAGGCTGTGCGGGGAGCAGAATAAACACCGGCTGCTCTTGTCAGTGCACAGTTTAATTCTAGATCTGTGAATAGCTTTTAAGTCGCTCGTGCAAACACTAAGGCACATTTGGAGGGCAGATAAGAAACACGTTTTTATCTGACGCGATGTACAGTCACTGAACACATACTGCAACAGTACTTTATCTCCAGGTGGCTGACAGCTGCGTTCTGCTGAACATGGCCATGCTTTACTTAACAGAACTCGCATTTGTTTGCAGATGAATAATGTTCGGTGACGGGCTGAACCGGCAGACTTGACAACAGCGGACTGCCTCAGGCCTTAGGTAAAGGTTAGTATACAAAGGGGGAGGGAACGTTACGGCAACCCGGCGGAGTGGTTGCTTTGCAAGTAGGGTTACCTTCCAACTAGAAGTCACTGGGAAGAGCCTGTGGGGCTTCAGGCTTCCACAGAGCAAGGGGAAAAAAGGTGAAGGGACGGCGTGGTGGTAAATGGGAAAAGGAAAAGCTGTCCAGTGTTTGGGGAATGGAGAGGGGCAGGAGTTAGTTTAAAGCAGACGTGCTTAAGGCAGTGACAGCATTGTTTTGTGGTGTCTCCCAGCAGCAGGAGGAGGATTTTCCTGGAACAGGTCTCACAAATAATAGCACTTCACTTGAAGTGATACAAAACGGGCACCTGGGCATAACCACAGGCTCCTGGCTGTGCTCAGTGGCTATTCTAACTGCATCACTGGGAAGTTCCCAGTAAGACCAGAGAGGATTCAGGTGCTAGTGCTGGTGGCTTTGGGGGAGAGGCACATTTTTAGAACCCTGAAGCCTTGGCTACGGGGAGGCTAGCTGTGTTACAAAGAGCAGGATCACATTCAGCATGCAGGCTTCTGCCAACTGGAGGCAGAATAAAGGCTGAGCTGTCACTCATAAGAGTACTTTCCGGTCTTCTGAGATGTAAACTCGTGATTAAATAATGCAAATCAGTGGAATTTTTTTAATCTGACAGTTGCTTCTGCTCTGACACTTGTCTTTTCTGCTAGGACGTGCTCTACAGCTGGCTGGAGGAAGGAGGGGTTCCCTGCAGTCTTCTGTTCCAGAATAAAACAAAATCTTGAAACTGTCTTGCGAGTTTTTCTTTCTTTCTTTTTTTTTTTTTTCTTTGTAATGAGTATCGACTTTGAGCAGGCAGAAAGGATTTCAGGGTGAAATGCTTTCTGAAATCCTAGAAGCTGTGAGCTTACCCCTCATGGCACTGCCTGCTTCTGCCCAATACCTGATACAGCCTTCCGACTTGAATGTCTTGTACAGGGAAATGCTGAAAGTTGAAGAAATTTGTGTAACTGTGACAAAACCGGATAAGCTAGCATTGGTGAAAGATAACGCTTCTTGTCTGCTTAGAAGCTCGAAGAGAAGTGAGAGGCAGTAGTACAACAATGAGGATGCTTGATAAGGTCATAAAATGAGGGAGGGATGTTTAACTGCAGGGCTAGCCTGCACCCGTGGACAGAAAAACTGCCCTTTCTGGAATAGGAAAGGTGTGCGAGTGCAGTAGCTCCTGGTTTGCACACACAGCTCTACCCACGGAAGCTGGCTGGGAGCCCTGGCAGGATGCTCGGCTATGACAGCATTCCTCTTAAAAAACACTCCTTTTTGCCATGTGCGTCAGTGCCACCCATGGCCGTGTTCACAGCCACATGGGTTGTGCTCGTGCTTGGCCAGAGCTCGGAGGAGGTTTTGGTGGTACATTATTTAGGCAAAATGAGAATCAGGCTTGTTCTTGTCGTGGAAGGGGTTCTGCTGAGAGCTTGCATACAAGAACAGGCCTGACAGGCTGCCTGGGTACCATTGTGAAGTGATTGACGTGAACAAAGGTTAATTTGAGACTCACAAACCGGGCTCCGCACTGGAGATTAGCCTGTCAGCCCGTTTCAGATGTAATCTGCCTTCACGCTCACTCTTAACTAGCTGAGTGCAGCTTGCCATCACAAAGGGAGATGGAGCCTGAGGGGGTGCAGGGCTCCCTGGCTAAGGGCCAGGCTATCTCTTGCCATCTCTGCAAGAAGTTGCTCCTTCAGCTGCTGTAAAGCAAATAGCATCTAAGGTGGGGAAAGGTTGTGCTCGGAAGAGTGCCCAGCGATCCGATCCGACACAGCCACCGCCCTGCTGGGGGAGTTGTGTCAGCACCGGGAGCTGAACCCTGCTCAGCCTTTGGGCCGTTCCCGCGTTGAAGCCTCGCTATTTTACAGGCTGCAGCCCCTCTGCTACAGGCCATGTCTTAGCTGACCCACCCCATTCACCACATCAGGCATAAAAGTTCCAAAAAGTTCCTGTAATTATACAAAGTGGGAAAGTTTCAGGTCACACCACTCCCTCCGCTCTGCAACATCAACCCTCCAGCCGCCCCCATCCTCAGGAGCCTGCACACCGCAGCCCGACAGCCGCATTAGCTCACCCAGGATTTTTAGTTCACTCTTAGGATTTTTGCCCCCTTTTTAAATACCTTAACCTTTCACCATGAGTGCCATAACTCACCTGGCACTCACCTCTCCAAACACGTGGAGGGCCACGCACCATCCCCGTGCTAAAGGACCAGCACCACACACGTGGGCTGCAGGCCAGCTCCGGGCTGTTTGAAGGCTGGATTTCTGACGTCCCAGCTGCAGTGAGCCTGCTCTTAGCTGATGGGTTTTAAGGCTCTGTTGTGTTGACCAACACCACAGCTTAGTGAAAGGGGAAAAAAAAAGCTGCTGACACCACGCATTCTATGTTTTGTCACAAGAGAGAGCAGCTAAGACTCAGCCCAGAGCTGTCTGAAGTTGAGGCGTTAAACAATCCGGGAGAGGTGTCCGAACACAGCACCATTCTTGAGTTCAGACCATCTCGTCTCCAGGCCAAGGATTCCTCCCACTTGTCCTGCCCCAGTGCCAAGCGTTTGGGCTGGGGCCTGATGGCAGAGTGAAGGGTGTTTCCCAGCTGGAAACTGCACGCAGAAAAGGCTGTAAATTTCCAGAAAACTCAAAAAAAAGGGGAAAAAAAAAAAGGTGGTCGGATGTACACTTCATCAGCATCCTCTTCCAGCATCCCCTTGCCCCAGCTGCAGACCAGCACCGTGTTTCCCATGGCATGCTGCTGCCCCAGGGACACCTTGGTGGCACGGGGCGGTGACAGCCACGCTCAGCAGCGCTTTTTGGTGCCCCAAAGTCCACGCTCGGTCTCACGGAGCCATCAACGAGTTGCTGGAGATCCCTGAGGTATTGCGGCCTTTCCCGATAGCACCACCACCACGGCTCTGCTGCCGGCGTGCCTCGGGCTGGCCTGCCGAGTCGGGAGACCCCTCAGGGGACAGACGGGGCCCTCGGGAAGGAGAAGACCCCTTCCGCGCTGCTCTGGGAGCCCTCGGGGTCACCCCGTGGGCCGGCGCCCGGCCTCACCGCTGGTACAGCTCCATGATGCCCGCCTGGTGCAAGCTCCTCCACAGCTCTGCTTCCAGCAGCATGTCGTGGTTGGCGTAGAACACCAGGGGTTTCTTCTCCACCTCGTAGTAGTGGTCCGAGAACTGCTCGTAGTTGGCCGTGATGAACCCGTAGGCGCTGACCTGCCACGGGACGGATGGACAGAGAGCGGTGATCACCTCAGGGGGGTCCAACCCCGGCCCAAAAGGGACCCCCAGGTGCCGGGGGAAGGTGGTCCTGTGGCTTCTTACCTGGTCGCAGGTGTGCAGCGCCGTCAGGAGCATGAGCGCGCCGGTGCTGGGCATGTAGAGGTGGCCGTACTGCATGTTGAGCAGCTCCGACCTCAGGAACCTGCCGGAGCAGAGGCAGTGCTGGGGGGGGGGGGCACGCGGCCGGCACAGCACCACGGCCCCGCCGCCAAACAGCAACGCCCGGCGCCAACACATGACACACACCCGGCACCTCCGGCCCTGATAAGGCAGGGGCACCGAGCGACAAGCACCCACAAATTCACTGTGTGTGGATTCTCGGGTGTCTGCTACTAAGGTTCAACTCGTTCTCTGCGAGCTGCGAACACACCTCCTTGCTGTTTCAAGTTGTCCTAACCCAGGCACTGGTTCGCATGAAACGTGGGGGAAAAAAATCCCTTTGGATTCTCTCTCTGCTTCTTTAGACTAGTTCAAAATCAGTTAATGTGTTTTGGGAAGCGGAGGGCCAGGTGAATGCAGCAGGGCTGCACAAATCTCCCTGCCAGGAGGAAACGTGCATGGCACCGCAAGGAATGGGAATGGCTGGGGGGAATTTCCCTGCCTGGTCTGCAGAGAGCAGGACAGAGGCGGCTCCAGCACCAGGGGAGGACCAGGGCTGGAACCAGGCTGGAACCAGGGCTGGAGCCCAGTTTTGGCACTGGGCAGCCGCGGAGCCACGCTGCAGAAAGCAGGGCTGGGAGGCAGGCGGGCAGAGCTGGAGGGGTGCTGAGCCACGGCTTTGCTTCGGGCTCCTCCTCATCCTCACCTGGCTGTGAGGTAGTGTAGGAAATCCGGGTGCAGCAGCTTGAACTTCTCTGCAGATGCCTCCGGTCCAAAATATTTCCGTGGCCTGCAGCAGGGAGAGAATTGGTGTCGTTTGGGATTTATCCCAGCGGGGACAAAGGCGGGGGCAGCTCGCGCTCCCTCGCGTGCGCTCACCCAAGGGTACTCACTCGTCACCCTTGTCCGAGCCCTCGGGGACCGGGCTGCCCTGGATGGCCGACCTCAGCATGATGTAGTCCCGCAGGTCCGAGGGGATGAAGATGTACTTCAGGTCCTGCAGCGGGGACACAGACACGGTGCCTGGGGGGGTTTTGGGGCACAGCCCTCCTGCGGGGTGAGGGCTGAGGCTCCTGCGACTTGGAGAAGGTTTGGAGCAAGGTGTAGCCCGCCTCAGGGGACAATCTGGGGTCCCACCTCAGCCTGGGGTATCTGTGTGAAGCCGTACTCCTCGTAGGCAATGAGCGAGTTCTTCATGGTGTTCACTGTGAACCCATAGAAGGAGATCTTGGTCCCGACGTCCTCCTCGAAGCCCCTGATCACGGCACCGTTGAGCCTGCGGGAGCACCGCGGGGCCGTGTCCAGGGCTGGGACCTCCCCAGCACCCGCGGCCCCCCAAATCCTGCCCGGCCCCACCTGAACACCAGGTCGTGCGCATCGATCGCCTCGCCCTGCCGCGAGCCGTTGAGGATGCCGCCGTTGCCCACCACGGCGCAGCGCACGCAGCCCCCCGGGAAGCGGCGCCGGTCGAAGAGGTGCCTGTTGGCCGAGGCGTTGAGGAGCCGGAGGGTGCTGCTGACGGCTGGGTCGGGGCAGGATGGGGCCGGCCAGGGGGAAAGGGAAAGTTTTGCATCAACACGGCTGCGAGTAAGCACACCTGCACCTTGAACCAGCCTTGCACCAGAGCATGTTGGTGAGCAGCGTGCAAAAAAGCTCACAGCATCCTCATGCCAGGAAGGGGTCTGCAGGTGGGGTGGACAAACACCAGCTCAAAGTGCTCAGTACCCCCAGAAAGCCAAATCCACCCACGTTACAGCCCCCCACGTTACTAATCCTGCTCCAGGCAGTGGCTGCCGGGTCCTGTGCAAGGCACGGGGACACATCCGGACGTCTCCAGCCCCGGTCCCGTGGGTGCTGATGCCAGCACCGCTCATTTCCCGTCCTGACAATGCCTCCTTGCAGCTGCCCCTGGTTCACCCCCGGCCGTCCCCAGCACTTCCCAGCCCAGGGCCTGAAGCTGGTGGCTGCCAGGGAGAGCAGGGAGTAGGTTTGGGGTTGGAAGGGAAACAATCTCCTCTGGCAACAATGGAGCGGGTTGTCCGAGGTCCTCCGGGCCCCAGTTAATAATCATGCACACACTGGAGCTTTTATCTGGGGAAAATGTCACAAGATGCTGCGAGTGGCATTTGCAAAGCCGTCCCCTCCACCCTGCTCCCGGGGAGGTGGAGTGGGAAGAGACCGAAATCCCTGGTCCCCAGTCCCCTGGGGTCCCTAGTCCCCATTCTCCTGGGGGTCCCCGGTCCCCTCGAGCCACCCCGTGCCCCAGCTGCCACCACCCCCAGCCCGGTCGGTGCCGTACCTGCATGGGACAAGCCTTGCCAGCCGTAGGGGACGTGTCGCTCCTTCAGCCTGTTCCAGGTCTCGGGGCTGAAGTGCTGGTCCCACATCAGCACCGGGGTGGCAAACTGGAAGAGCTCCCCAAACGTGGGGTGCGCCTTGGCTGCCTCCACCACCGAGCGGGGGCACGGGCTGGGCTGGGCGAGAAAGGAGCACGGTTTGGGCTGCGGGCTGGAGCCCCTTTCCCTCAGCACCTCCACCCAGCTGGGGACAACCCCAGGGCCCGAACTGCTCCTCGTCCATCATGTTTTCTACTGGGTCACCTCGGCATGGTGCCTTGTGCGTGGGTCCCCCCAGATGGAGAACACCCCCAGCACCTGGCTCCCCAGGGCATAGGAGGATCAGGGCTCACGGAGTCAGCTGGGGAGCACGCACCGTGGCAGATGCGGCATCTTTTAGACCTTTACCCTGGCAAAGCACAGCCCAGGTCCCAGCTCCTCGGGAGCCTGGGGCTTTGTTCATAAATCTCCAGCCCAGGTAACCCTCGGCTGGGGGATTTGGAAGCTCGGGCTTCCTTCCACCACACTGGGGCAGCCCCGGGAGACCCACGTGCACGGATGGACAGGCGGCTCCTCCCCACACACACAATAAAAACCCTTCCAGACCATGCTGCTTCCAGCAGAATTGGTCCTCAGCTTCCCCACCCAGACAAAAAGCCCACGAAGGAGAAAGCACCGGGGACACACCGTGTTTTGCCAAGCATTACCTGCCTTCGGTTGAGCTGGGCCTCCTCCGGCTGCGAGGAAGGTTTGAAGGACTCCCTGCCAGGAAAAGGGAAACAGAGCAGTCAGAACCTGTCCCTTGAGGCCTGGGGAGCCCTGCTGAGCTCTCCCAGCCTGTTCTGGGTTCCCCACACACCCCTTTTCCCCCCTGTTACCTCTCCAAGCTGCCTCGGAGGGCCCTGTGGCTGCCGGCTGGATGCGAGGTCCCCGACGGAGCCAGGAGCAGCGGCTCCGGCTGCAGCAGGCTGGAAGGGGACACCAGGATGAGGGGTGGTGGCACCGACCCCGCATCCCGACACCCCCCGACCACGAGAGGCACGGTGCTGTGCTGGAAAAGCGATGGGAATCAGGGATGTGGAGGGTCCCTGGTGTGTGTGGGGCTGGTTGGGACGTGCCCTGATCCCCCCATCATTGATGGGGCTGGTCAGGGACCCTCAGGGGACACAAAAATCCGAGCCCTGAATGAAGCAGGGCCTGAAGCTGCCAACCTGCTACGTCCCCAGCAAAACCCTTCCCTGGGGGGAAAGTGAAGAAAACCAGCAAAAAATCCCTTGGCTTTTCATTAATTTCCTGAAGCTGGGTACGCACTGATTGGGGTCCCCTCCAGTTTTCTAAGCATGCACAGCAAGGAAGGGAGGAAAAAAACTTCTGCTCCCTTGAGCAGGAGGAACTGCATCTGCATCTCCATCACCAACCGCTGGGAGATGGAGGCAGGGAGCAACCCACCCCGAGCATCTTGGGGGGCTCAGAGCCCCAGGGGTGCCCCCAGGAGGGGGGCTCGTGGCCCAGCAGGGTCCCAGCCTGGTGGCAGGAGGTGGGCACCCACCGGCGGGGAACAGGCTCCCATTCATCCCCGCACAGAAGGGCCCTTCAGAGCACCCCGGCGCCAGCCCTAGCAGGTGCTCGCGGCAAAGCGGGGTATTGTGGAGCAGACAAGGGCCCCTTGTTACGGGATCTGTGCTCGGGGACAGGTAGAGGCAGGTGGGGAGCGGAGCTCTGCCTCCCCCCGCGCAGCGAGCGTTGGGTTTCCTCCCAGCCACCTCCGCTGTCCCCTGCTGCGGGGACGCCTCCTCCCCACGGGTGCCAGCCCTGTCCCGGAGCTGATGGGGACCCGTTTGCCACCGGGACACTGCCCAGGGCTGGGTATGGCATTCCCTGGGGGATAGCCCAGCTCCTTGGGCTCCATCCCACCAGCTTTGGATGGGGCTGGCTCAGGACAGGAGACGCCGAGGGCGAAGGGGAGATGCCGCGGGCGAAGGGGTCCCCGTTTCACACAGGCTGAACATCAGCAGCCCCGGCATGGCCACACTGGGGCAGGGGGGGCTGCAGGTGCTGCCCCCAGCCCCACGCTCCCATCGAGGCCACCCCAACCTGAAGCAGCCGGGCACCGTGCTGGGGCTGCCCCACGCACACAGAGCAGCCGGTGCCTCGCTGCGTTTTGCCCACAGGAGTGCTGGAACCAGGCTGGGAGAGGGGTCGGCTGCTATGGGGGCTGCTGCTGCCCGGTGGGGAGGAGAGGGGGAACCCCGGGGGCACGGCGGGGAGGGCTGAGCCATCCCGGCAAGGCAGCAGAGCTGCAGGTTTCTGTGAGGCGTTCCCACTGCTCTCACAGCAGCTAAATGCACCCGGCCTGCCCAAACTTGCTCGTTTGTTCAGCTTCTGGTGGGAACCGAGGGGCTGCGCACGGCGAGGTGCCGGCTGGGGAGGGCTTGTGAAGAGGCAGGACCTCGGAGCAGGGACTCGCAGTGGCACCAGGGGCTGCTCTGCTGGCCCAGCCCTGCCAGCTGCAGGCGGCACGCACCGCTCAGAGCAGAGCTCAGCCCTGCAGCCAGCTGGAAGTCTCAAAAAACAAACTCTTTGCCCACCGGCTCAGCCCAGCAGTGCCAAACCCTGGAGGCATCTCACACGTAGCTGAGCTCCAGCCCCAAGCATCTCCTCCACCTGGCACCGCAGGAGATGCCCAGCCCCAGCCCCAGCCCCTCCCTGAAGGACCTCCTTGGTGTTACCACCACCCGAACCTGAAGTCCAGAACCAAGTCCTGCACAGCTCCGGGGTCCTGAAGCACGGCAGCAGCACACATCCTGCACACACGAAGCCCCCAGCTCGGCCGCCTGCTCCTGTCTGCCACCACGGACACACAGCCCACCAGCAAGCCCCGGGAGCAGATACCATCAGGCACAGTGCCCAGGCTCCTGCTTCCCCAGGAGCTGCACACAAACGGCCCGTCCCTGCCCCACGTCTTCCCCAGGCCTTCCCCATCAGGCTCACGAGCCCCAGCTGCACCTCGCTGCCTCCCCAGCTCCTTCCCACCCCCTCCCTGCCATGTCCTGGTGCCTTTGTGGTGGGCACAACACCAGGCTCTTGGTGCTGGCTATTATCTGCAGTCCAAGGGCTGTTATCGGAACATCTGGGGCAGCACAGCCTGCTAAAACCCAATTCTACTCAGGCAGAATCACTCGATGCTCCCCGGGAGATGGCTCCCACCTCCCTTTGGTAGCCAAACTCGGTGCCAGGCCCTCCCGGACCCTCTCCCAGGCCTTGTGCCGAACCCATGACGCCAACCCAGGCGGCGCTCCCGTCCCACCCTCGGGTGCCGGTGCCATCCCCGAGGCGCGGTGGCGGCTCTCCGTGCCGTGGCCGCTGCCCAAGCCCGGCCGAGCCCGGCGCCTTGACGTCACTCGCCAGGATGTGGCGAAGCCTCGGTGGCTCCGTGCCCTGCGATGCTTGGTTGACTCAGAAGATGACCCCCCCCCAGGGACCAACTGATGCACAATGGGGCTCCCAGGAAAGGAGTGGCCGGCGGCCGCCTGGGCACAGTGGCCACGGCAGAGGAGCGAGCCAAGCCTGGGTGTGTTCTCTCCCTGCGGTAAAGCTGCCGAATATGACGCCTCTGGTCCGTGCCCACCCTCCGTTTCCGGAAGATAAATATGTGCACAAGTGTTTGAGAGCACACACCGGAGCGCTATCTTAACCAAACACTCCTGGGTCCCCACGGGGCTGTTTGAAGGAGCTGGAGCAGCACCGTGAACGTGTCCTCTGGGAGCGGGCTGCGTCCCGTGGCAAAGGGCCGGGCTCGGGGCATCGTCCCCTGGCACAGGGCCACGGCAGGATGGTGCCCAGCCTGTCTGCTGGAATTAAAGCCAGGAGTGGTCCCAGCAGAAATCTGGGAGGGGTAGGAAGGGGTTGGAGAAATGTCCTGGCAGGGTGTGGGATGGGGCTGCAGGAGGACGGGCTGGCAGCCCGTGGAGTAGCTGCCTTGCTGCAGGGACAGGAGTGTTTTGCCCATCTCCCCGGGGTCCTCACCGCTGCCACCGGCCTTGCACCAAACCAGAGGGGGTCAGGGCAGTGCCACACGTACCCCTCGTCGGGTGGCTTGGTGCTTCCAGCAGCCAGCACTGCTCAGGGGGGGTCAGCTGCCTCCCGACCCCCTTCGTGCCCACAAACCTCCCCAAAACGTGGCACCAAAGCAGGATCACTGCTGGCCCTCCCCTCCCGCCCCGACAGGAGGAAAAGCACAAATCCTGCACCGTGGCTGTGCTTTAGCAGCGAGGAGCACTGCACGCACAGATTTCACTTCCAGATTCAGCCCTGCATCAGCCGCCGGGGCAGCGCTGTTTGCTCCGGGCTTAGGCTTTAGTACAACTTTTATGGACGAGCAGAGATTCGGGGTCGGTGTGCTTGTAGACACGGGGAATCGAGGCGAATGGGACCTGCTCTGCTGTGGCTGTGGCTTTAGTGTTTGGCTCAAAGCCAAGGAAAAAAAAAAAAAAAAAAAAAGAAAGAAAACTCCTGGAAGTGTTTTGGAGCCCATGGAGCTCCCGGGCACGCTGCTGCGGGCTCCTGGAGGGGCTGAGCCGGAGGAGCCAGGGCTGGGGACGCAGCCGTGCAGGGAGCAGCTCAGCACCACAGCCACGACCACCTCAGCACCGTGTGGCATGGTTCAGCCCCACTGCCACCAGCATCCCCGGCCACCCAGAGCCAGCTCCTGCCATGGGGACGCTTCTGCATGGAGCAGAACCCAGCGCCGGGCAGGACGGGAGGGCGCAGGCAGAGCTCCGCGCTCCCAGAGGGGCAAGAAGCAGCGTGCGGACCCCAGGGCAGCCCACCCAGCTGCACCCCAGCAGCTCCCAGCCCAAACCTGGCGGGCTGTGAGCAGGACCAGCCCCGGTCCCCATAGCATCCTCCCCTCCCTCCCGAGCTCTGCGAGCACCCGCAAGCACCCGGCGCGGAGGCGAGGGACGCCCGTCGCACTCTGCTGGCGTGTTCCCCGCTGCTCGGGGCAGAGGAGGGTGCCTGCTCCTGCTGGCCAAATGCTCTGCGGGCACCCCCGGGGCTCCCCAGCACCCAGCCCAGCACCAGGGAGACTCTGGCTGAGGCTCACTTAGGGTGGAGGCTGCAGGGGAAGTTCAAAGGGAAAGCGAAGGGGGAGATGCCCGCTGCTGGAGTTGGGGACTTGCTGGAGTTTGCGAGCAGCCCCGAGGGAGCCGAGCAGGCTGCGGGCAGCCCTGCCCCGTCCTGGGTCAGTGCCACAGCGTGGGGCCAGGGGCCAGCCCCCCCCCGGGGGGAAATGAGCCGGCTGCAGCCCGGTCTGCCCGGCTGCTGGAGGTGGTTTGGTCCTGCTGGGTGCCGAGCACCCTCAGCTGTCCCTGCACCTTTGGTTCCTTTGCACCGCGATGGGCTGAGCCCACGCGGGGACCCCTGCAGCCCCCCCTCACCCCGGGGTTCCTCCCTGGGCACCCCTGAGTGCTGCTGGTGGCCGTGGGCAGGACCCACTGCCCGGGACACCTCGGGGAGGCAGAGCCTGCTGCGATCCCTCCTCAACCCAGCAAAGAAACCGGGGCACAGCCGAGGTAACCTGCACCAAGGGGCCTGCCCCAGCACCCCAGCACCCCAAATCCCCCTCCCCAGCGCCTCGCGCTGGCTTCGCACCTCGCCCTTACCTGGCTATGATCCTCTGGCCGGCGGGCAGCTCCACCGTGGCGTAGTAGTGCCCGTAGAGGACGAGGGAGGATGAAAAAGCCGCCAGCAGCAAGAGGCAGAGACGTTTCCAGTGCGGGGACCCCATCCCGCTGCTTGAGCGGCGAAGGCGACGCGTGAGCCCCGTGTGGAGCTGAGCCCCCCGGCCACCCCCGCTGCCCACCCGTCGGGGCAGAGGCTCGGGCTGGCTCCCTCCTGGCCCCGCTGCACCTCGGAGCACTCCTCGGATGTCCCCGGGGAGCGGTGGGAGGGAGAGCGCGAGCGGAGGGAGGAGGCACCGGGCTGACTGGTTCGGGCTTGCTGAGAAAAAACGCACTTTTGAGCTGCTTTTGCTCCGAGCCGGGGATTAAACATTTACTCAGACCAACGGAGAAATGAGCCTTTTTTTTTTTTCTTTTTTTTTTTTTTTCTTTTTTTTCCCGCCTCCCTTTCGTGCCACCCACTTACAGCTCACAAAGCAGAGCTTCTCCCCCTTTTTCCTTTTTTTTTTTTTTGTAACTTTCTCCTTCGCCTCCAGCCCTGCACTCCTACACAGCCCACGCCAGCGCCTGGGGACCCCGCGGGGTTGGGGTTATTGTGGCAGATCAGAGAGCTCAGGCTCCATCCGCCAGTGCCCGATACAGCTCTGAAGCACGTACGTGCAAGGATCCACAAAAAAATCCCACTGCAGGAGCAAATTTGCGGTGAAACGGGGGGAAAAAAAGGCAAAGCTGCCTGAGCGCTGCTGGAGCTGCCCAGGGGAGGCTGCTGCCGGGACCCGCAGGCTTTTGCAGAAGAAATTATTCCCACGGAATTCCCCAGTTTCACGGCAACCAACACAAATTCATAAATTTGTGCTGAATTCAGGTTTGGGCTGGTGAGGGGAGGGCAGGAGGGAAGCATTTGGGTGTTTTCTGAGGGAAAGCGCTTCTGTTTCATTCTTGAAAGAGCCTTTCGAAAAAAAAGTTTAACTAAATTCATCGAAAGAAAGAAAACAAACCTGAAAACTAAAGGAAACACCCAAACGTTTTCACACTGGGGGAAGGGATTCAGCTGGGAAAACAGGCATTTTAAGTGAGCTGCAGTGATCTGGGGGGGAGGAAGGGGGATTTTTAGGAAGCCACCAGCCTCAGGGAGCAACAGCAGCAAGCCCTGCTCCATCCAACCCCACGGCTCTCCGGACACCCACAACGCATCCCCCCAGCACCTGCAGCCCCCTCCCCAGCCCCCAGCTGGTGCATTTTCCCCAATATTTCTCATCCCCCCCAGATCCAGGCCCCCCACCTCCATTCCTACCCACACAGCCACGCTTCCAGCAACGCTGCTGGTTCAAAGAAAAATAAATGCAAAAATCCCTTCAAACTACCCTGCTTCGCTCTCTTTTTGGCTTTTTTTTTTTTTTTTCTTCCTACAAATCCCCTCCTAGCCAAAAGTCAGCTTTAGGGCCACAATTAGTATCAGAGCAATAACTGAGAGGAATCGGAAGCTGCTGAGTGGTCTCAGGGCTAAGGCTGAGCCGCAGAGACCCCAAGGGTCTTCAGCTGCACCACACCAGGGGGTGACCCTCTGCTGAGGCCGGCGGGGGAAGCACGGCTGTCCCAAAACCCCAGCCAGGGGGACGCACCTCCGCAGGTCCCCCAGCTGCCAGCCCTGGTCCCTGGGGGGATTCCAGCCCCCAGAACAGGAGGGCACCATGCTGGCCCCCTTCCCCTCCGTCCGCCGTGGGATTCATTCCTCGTGACCCCATCCCTCAGCTCATGTGCTCTAGGCTCTTCGTTAATCATGGCTAATTATTACCAACTGCTCCAGTAAGTCATGGGGGAGCTAGCACGGCCCCGGAGGTGCAAAACTCCCCCGCGAGTGGCCCGGGGAAAGTCCAGGATTTGGCACGCGGGGACGTTTGTGGCCCCAAAATGCAAACCCTGGTGAGCAGCAGTGTTGGTGCCTTTGCCCCGTGGGGTGGAGGAGCTGCTTTCCTGCTCAGCTCTCTGTACCCATGACACACAGGGTGGGTGACACATTTACTGTTTTTTTAACATTGTTGGGTTTTATTTTTATTTTATTTTTATTTTTTCCATTAGGGGGTGAAAATGAGATGCAGTTCTTCATCTGCTCTACTTGTTTCATGCTACAATACGTTTTGGCCCATGCCCCAAAATTAAGCAGCGCCTATTTAGAAGTTGAATAAGTGTGAAAACCTTTTAGGGTGATAGTTGCCAAATAAAGATTAGGAAAAGAACACAAAGGAAATTACAATGACAGTCAGTATGTATCATTTTTAGCCTGGGCTTTTAATCCCAGTAATTACCCTTGGAAACAAAACCCAAGCCATCCACATTGCTAGAGAGAGCGGGAGGAAAATGAGAACGATTCACACCATTTGGCTGTTGGTGGAGGAAAGCCCTGGGGTCTTTGCCACGACAAACTGCCCAGCTGGGAGAAAGTGATCTCCAGAAATCTCCCGGAGGATTCATACCTCCTAGTTTGTCCAGCACAGGTCAAAGATACATTTAACAAAGTGCCCAAAATATATCTGTTAATGGGAAATTTCCCTGAAATTCAAAGCGTGGACCTTAGAAACACGTTGCAGCATCAGCCCCGCCAGGGAACGCGGGGCCATATGGCTGCTCGCGGGGACGAGGTGGTTGCATAACCACGAACCGGTCAGCAGATGTCTCGGGAGGCTGACGCACGGCCCCTTCCCGGTGGGGTGGGAGCACGGCTCGGCCAAAACTCCTTGTGCCAAGTCCCCGCAGAGCCAGGCTCAGGCAAAATGCCCGCTTTTGTGGCACCCCGGGTGCTCCCTGCTGGTCCTCATGGGGTTTTGGGGGAGAAGTGACTGCACGGAGCACGCGTGGGCACATGGAACACGGTGCAGCTACAGGACCGGGGATGCTCAGGGCCGTGCTCAGCACCACCCTGTGGTGACTGCGGCTCCGAGCGATGGGCTCTGCCTTTCTGCCTCTCACCCCAAAAGGCTGCCCAAGGAATGGGGGAGTCCTTCCCCAGGGCACAGCCCCACATGGATAGTACGGAAAGATTGGGATGCAGCTTGCAGGGAGACCGAGCCGATGGGGCCCACCTTTGTGGCTACACCAGCAGGATCCAGCCCACTGGGCAACCACGCCATTTAGTCCCCTCCTGCTCCCTATAAAAGCAGGAACATCACGGGGACAAGCCACAGACGGGGTGGCAGGCTGGACAGCACCATGGCTCATGGTGACTTGTGCCAGTAGCTGCTGCCGCGCTGCTGGGCTCGGCCCCACTCTTATCACGGAGCCTCCTGTGCATGGCGGCACTGCCGGTCAGCCCCAGACCATTGCCCAGGACGGAGATAAGCCCAGCACACAGTCCGAAGGTCTCTGCAGGGCATGAGGCAACCGCTGAGGCTCTGGGTTACGGCCTGGAGGGGCTCAGAGCTGGAAAGCACCTCTGAAAAATTGGGGTGGCACAACCCCAACCGCTCTCTTGCGAGCTCCAGGCTGGGCAGGGCAGGCCTGGATTGATCCTGCCCAGTTCTCTGCAGGCCAAACAGCCCCAAGGTTTGCTCAAACAGTCCTGAGGGGCTGGCCAGGCTCTGTCCTCTAAGGACACATCTGGGGACAGGGGATGCAGTCTCTGAGTGTGCGGTGCTGCTGGCACCTTCTCTGCCTGCATGGTCCCCGCCTGCCGCGGCTGCAAACGCAGCTTTAGGAGGGATGGAGGGAGCCTGGCATGTTCCCAGGCCCCAGCACCTGAGATTTGCTGCCTGAGGGTCTGGACAGGCTGGGGAAACCCCACAGTGCCCAGCCTGGAAGAGGAAACCCTCGGAACCAGGGACCGCTGCGTCCCCAGGAGCTGTTTGCCCGCAGGGCCCTGCTCCAACACCCACCCGGAGGTCAGCGTTCGCTGGAAGGGAACAGCCTGGAGGTCATCTGGTACTTGTGTGCAGAACAAAACCACGGGCTGCTCCTTTATCTTGGTCGCCCTCCCCTGTTATCAATAGTTTTTCTCGTCTGACTGCATTTCCCTGCTGCCACATCCCTGACGCAGGAGGGAACGCAGGGCTGCGAGGTGAGGAGGGTGCAGGCCTCGCCGCCGCGCACACAGGGCCTGCCCCAAAATCATCTCTCCTCTTGGGTAATATAAATAAATATAAAAAAACATCCTGCAAGTCTCCGGCACAGGGGCTTTTGTGCTGCCCAGGAGCACCCGTTCCATGCTGGGAAGCTGGGTGCTGCTGTCCAGCAGTGTCCAGCTCACGTTGCTGCTTGGGGTTTCTTGCTTGAGAACAGAGGGATGGGAGTGACAATGTGGATGTGCCACCATGGCATCGGGCTGTTGTGGAGCCCTGTGTGGCACATGCAGCAGTGCTGGGGGACATGGGGTCGTCGGCATGGCCCAGGAACCCTGACCTGCCTCCTCCTGCCTGTCCCCAGCCCGGCAGTGACGTGCCCGCAAGCACGCGGTCGGTCACGGCTCCTGCTTCTGCTGGGGACAGGCGAGGCGTCACACCGTGAGAAGGGCAGCGAGGAAACCAAATAAACGATTTGAGGCCCCGCCAGGAATGTGGCACTGCGAGTGAGAGGATTTCACAAAATCACAGAATCATCTAGAGACCTCCGAGATCACCGAGTCCAACCTCTGACCTAACACCAGCAAGTCCTCTGCTAAACCATATCCCTAAGCTCTACATCTAAATGTCTTTTAAAGACCTCCAGGGATGGGGACTCAACCACTTCCCTGGGCAGCCTATTCCAGTGCCTCACAACCCGTTCAGGAAAGAAGTTCTTCCTAATATCCAACCTAAGCCTCCCCTGGCGCAACTTTAGCCCATTCCCCCTCGTCCTGTCACCAGGCACGTGGGAGAACAGACCAACCCCACCTTGCTACAGCCTCCCTTGAGGTACCTGTAGAGTGTGATAAGGTCACCCCTGAGCCTTCTCTTTCCCAGACCGAACAATCCCAGCTCCTTCAGCTGTTCGTCTAAGACTTGTCTCTCGCAGCCCTGCTGGGAGCATCCAGAGGCTGTTAACTCCTGGGGAACCCAGGGAGGAGTAGGGCACTGCTGTACTTACACCTCGTGGCTCTCCCCATTACGCTTCCCCAAAAAGCTGGGGAGATGCTGCAGCAGCTTCTGGGTACGCTGATGCCCAGCTGTGTATTTCTTCTCCAGATCAGAGGCCTGACATCCCGCTTTAAATCCTACAGACTCTGGAGCTCCTGGCTGGCAGAGGGGAGCAGGTGCTGCCACCGGCTGGCACCGGGTGCTGTGTCCGCACCCCAGGAGAAGCACTGGGTGCTGTGTCCGCACCCCAGGAGAAGCACTGGGTGCTGTGTTAGGACCCGAGGAAGCGCCGCCGTGCTGGGCCATCTCCCAGGACACCAGACCTCATCCTGCTGCCGGTCCCCCCACTCGTGCTGCCTCCAGCACCATGCCACGTTGCACAAGCCGAGGCTGCACCTTGGCACATCCTCTGCAGCTGGGTGGCACTCGAAGCCACCAAATCGCTTCTACACGTCCCCAAGTACCTGAAGGAGCTTCAGCCCATGACCCCAGGGGCAGGCGGGAGTTAAAAAGCTTGGGACGCCCAGGGACAGCAGCCTGGCACAGCGTGGGCAGCCGCAGGGCACTTGGCCACCAGACCTGGACATCTGGGACACAGCAGGGTGCTGGCAGGTCCCTGAACAGGAGCTGCCACCTGGTGGCACTGGGACAATGCCGCAGGGACATGGCTGGGGACAGATGGGTGGCCCTGCACCACGGCACTGCCCTTGGACATCCCTGCGGCTCCGTTTAGCTGTGCTAGGGAGGCTGGGGATGCACTGGCATAGCTCAGCATCGCCACTTTCCCCCTGGGGGACGCATCAAACCACAGGGCTCCAAATCCTCCGCGGAGCTGGCTCCATCCCAGGAGCAGAGCCTGGAGGGAACGGGCTCTGCTGGTGGGGAAAACGCCAGGAAATTTCCTTCCCTTGATTCTGGGACATCTCAGCCACAGAGGAGCCAGGCACTGGGGGGAAAGCGTGGGCTGGGGGCTTCCAGCCGGTCCCCAGATCCTGGCCTCCTTGCCCACCACAGTCCCCTTGCTCAGCCCTGTCCCGTTTCCCAGAAGAGAGGGAAACAAAAGAAGAAGAGGGGGGAAGGGAGGAGTTTAACCGAAACTTCTTCCAACTTCTTGGGAGGAGAAAAGCCCTATTCAGACGGGAAGAATAGCCGCTTGGAGGCGGTCACTAAGCAACCCGCAGCAATTCGGCAGGGCCCCGGTGCATGGGCAAGGAACAAAGCCACCTCGCTGCCCACCCAGAGCATGGGTGGCCCGGCCGCTGCAGGGGACAGAGATGTCCCACTGAGCCCCGAGCTCCTGGGTGCAGCGGGAAGCTGCCTCGGTTGGCCTGGAAGGTGGCCAGACCCATTGGGGTGCCCCTTTATGGGAGGCTGTCTGCTGCCTGGGAAGGATTCGGGGTCTGACCCAAATCCCATGATGGCTCCCCACGGGTCTGGAGCTCACACAGGGCTACAAGTTACTCCCAACAGAGTCATGTTGAATTTCGGGTAACTACGTGACAACATTGGCAACACCCTCACCCAGATAAGCTGAATTCGTCATTTAGGTTATCGGTGGGGGTAGGGGGCTGTCCTTTGCAAACACGCTTACTCATGAGAAACTGCTTGGTCTCTCCACAGCACAAGCAATAAAGAGACAAAGGAAATCAGTCGGGACAAACCCTGCTGACAGTCCATGCTGAAATGCCTCCCTTGGAGCCCTGGAGATGCTGCAGCACCCATGAGAAATGCTGGGCGAAAGGAAAAGCTCTTGCAGGCAGAGCAGGTCGGCTGGGACCGGGCAGTGGGTGTTTGGCTATCCCCAGCCCAGAGCCTGCTGGGTGCAGGGAGGGGTGCTGAGCCTGGCTGGACACTTCAAGTGGCTTTTCTTCTGTGTGTCACGGGGAAAATATCCAGCCCCCATGCTCTCGTCTCCAGCATCTGATATACCCAGAGAGCAGCTGCTGGGACAAGGACGAGCTCTCCGGGTGCTTACCCATGTTCTCAGGGAGGCATTTGGCCAGCTCTCATCCCTGCCCCGCAACAGCAGGGTGTGCAGGTGGAGAGTGCTCAGCTGTGTCCACACAAGTGGCACAGCACCCGCAGACGAAGGTGTTTCATTACCACTCAGCCCTGCCTCTTCCTCTCCCTCCCTTTCCAGGCTTCATTACCCACTATCTCAGCCTTTAAACAGCTGCTTCGGATGCCCACTAAATAATCACAGGCCACAGGGTTGGCTAAAGCAGTGCCGTTTATTTTGCTTACAAAACCACATTCAGCAGGCCAGTTCTTTGAAGGCTTGCTGGCGGCGATGATGCCTCTCCCAGCACGATGCGGGCAGGCACTCCCGCCAGCAGCAGCAGAACATCCATCCCCGGAGCTGCCGAGCTCTTACCTCCCCTGGCAAGAGGCAGGCACAGTGCTCCTGGCAGAGCTAGGAGCCGCGTGTGCCAAAGCCAGGCACCGGCTTGGCACCCTGGGACCGTTAAACAGGATCTGCAGCCAGGGGAGCCCCACAGCAGGAGGCACGACTTCTGGCATCCTGCTGCGCTACGGGGATTGTTTGCCTTCCCTTGTGCTGCTGCTGAGCGGGGCCCAGGGCAGCGACTGGACCCCAGATGTCACAATGCTCTTTTGGAGGTGTCACAGTGAAGCCACACTTGGGCGCAGAAGTCTCATCCTCTCTCAAATAAGCCATCTGGTAGCCAAGTGTCCATCCTTTATCTCTACAGCGAGTGGAGTGACAGCAGCACCTCCAGGACAAAAGTCAGCCTCCTGAGACGAGCTCTGTGTGCCCACCTCCATCCACTGCAGAGGGAGCCTCCTTAGACAAGGCACCCGGCTCCAAGAGGGGCACCACCAGCAGTGAGAACCCAACCAGAACAAAACTGGCCCCAGCCTGAGGACCATCTCCTTGCAGAGGGAAAGCCTGGATGCTACTTGGATTCACCCTGGATTCTTCCCTCCCGACACCAGAGCACCTGCAACCACCCACAGCGGTGGCAGCCTGGTCAGTTGGGACTTCTTTGGTGGCATTTTTTTGCTGCTGTTCTCCTGGTCTGTAGAATTTGCACATTTTTTGAAGTGTTGTGAGAGAATAAAGGCACCGAAGGAGGGAAATATCTTTGTGGGGATGAAACTGTGCCTGGAAGTCCAGAGCTAACCCTGGCTCTGGTGGTCCTCTTACTCATCTGGAGGTCTTCTTAGGGTGGTGTTGAGATTTCCCAGGCAATGGCGCTTGGGAATCAGGATCTCTGGTAGAGCTTAATGATATTCTCGTCGTGAAGCTTTTTCCACACCTGCTTCTCCAGGTTGAAGTCATGGTTAATGTAGAAGACCAGACGTTTCCACTCCTTGTCGTAGTAGTGATCTGAGTACTTCTCGTGACCTTCTGTGATGTAGCCATAGGCACTCACCTGGGAAAGACGGAGGGCTCAGTGGGGAGAGATACCAAAAACAGAGGGAGCTCAATGAAATCCTACACAGTTCCCAAACAGGGTGGGGGCTGCAAGTCAGGGCTGCCTCCCAGTGGCCTGACATGGGCATCTAAGATGGACCAGACTGTGAAAAGAGGCTCCAGAGAGTGTGATCTCCTCTCAAATGACTCTCTGGGAAGCATGACAGCCCTTAGGCCCTGTGAACTATACCAGAGTTGTTTCTCTTGTCCTTAACTTGTTCCCTCCCAGCTGACCAGAAGCCATACACCCTGCAGGCAGAGGGCAGTCAGGGTTGGGGTTATTCTGTCCCTGCTTCCAGATGGGGCTGTGCACAAGAATCTTCATGCCCTTACCCGGTCACAGAGGTGGAGGGCTGTCAGCAGCAGGAATGCTCCCGTTGTGGGTCTGTACAGCCGCCAGTAATTTTTTTTCAGACTTTCAGATTTTAAAAACCTGCAGCAGAAGAGAAGAAAGCATAGAGCAGTTGCTGGATGTGGTGGTTCAAGCTGGGAATGTCTTGTCCTCCTTGGCTCATGTGGCATTTTCCCTCCTTGCAGCAGCCCATGGCCATGCTGAGCATTTCAGATAAGCCATGACTGTGCTCACGTGTGGGTAGTGCTGTAAAGCACAAGGCCAGCCCCGAATGCTCCCATCCCTCCGCTGAAATCTGCAAACCTGCACCGAGTCCTGCTCTGCAGGAGGGTCACACAACCCACTGTGAGCTGCCATGTTTTGTGCCAGCAGTTGTTAAGAAGGTAGGAGTCAGAAAAAAAAAAAAATAGCATTTGAGCCCTCTTAGCCTTGGAAAGGACCCAAGTCAGAGGGGAGGCAGCAGGACAAGCAGGGGAGTGCAAGCCATCTGGCACTGCGTGTGCTATCTATCGAGAAGCCGTAACGCAGCGCTCAAGGAGACCGAAGGGTAAACACAATCAAAGCACGGCACAACGGGAGCTTGTCTTCCTACACCTCCTGGTCACCAGGCCCACAGCTGGCAGATCTTACAGCGACAGCGTCCAGCACACGTGTGAAAAGGATGGGGGACACGAAGCGCAGCCAGGCCAGGTGAATGGGATACTGAAAAAGAGCCTATCATTGTGTCTGAGGGCACAGCCATCCCCTTGGGTTAAGGCAGGATCTCAGGAGAGGAGGACTGTTACAGAGCCTTCCTCCAAGGTGCTGAGCAATGGGGAACGTGAAAGGTTGCTCCTGAACTACATCAACTACTCTGGCACTTGAGCAATGCTCTGCCCACACCTAACACTGGCACTTGCCCGGGACCTCTTTCGGATGCAGAAAGCCAAATTGTCCGACAGCTTTTGTTTCTCCAGCTCAAAGATGAGATGTTTGTAGATCTGCCCACAACTACCATGCCCCTGCAATACCACAGAGCACTTGGCATGCTGGTGAAGCTCCCCCCCAGTCTGCTGGTGTGGCTAAACTGCAGTTACAGGAGAGTAGGCTGGGAAGAGGGAACCCAGAGAGAGCTGGTGCTGGCCAGCAAGCACACAGTACCCAGCTCACCTGTTTTTCATGTATCTGAGGAAGTCTGGGTGAACCACCAGGTATTTGTCCAACGTGAAATCGTCATCGAATCTGTCCCGGGGCCTTTGCCTAGGGACAGGAATATGGAGATTCAGGACAAGCTTCTGTGTTTAATCATGGCTGAAAAGCATCAGCCCTGATGCATTCAGTGATGAGAGAAGAATCACAAACACTCTTAAGTTATTCTGCAACACTTCTTAGATGGCAAAGCCTCCACAACCTGTGTTGTGAGAGACCCAAGAGGAGAAGCAACAACAGGAAACAAATATCTAAAACATGAATGTGTATAGATAAGACTTGGTGAAACCAGGCCTCCATCCATGAGTGGGACCGTGTACAGACACCAAATCAGGCAACAGCATGCATTCACCCACAGAGCTTTCTCTGAGCTCAAGCCACACATCTCTAAACCCAGCTATTTCTAAGAAGGAGATGTATTGGTTACAGCAGTGCTCATAGCTGGGGAGGACATAAGGCGTTTTTCCAGATAAATCTGGAAAACCCAGATTTGGTTTAACCCAGCTTGACCCTGGCCTGCATCTCAGCAGGACTGAGCACCATGGAGAGGAAGACGGTAGGGCAGAGAGCTCCATGCTGAAGGGTGTAGAGCTGGGGCTAGTTTGTTTTACCCGTAGTGGTTCAGGAATCCTTTCCTGATGTCCTTGTTCAGCAGAAGAGCCTTCAGCCACTCATAGTCTCTAGCTCCCTCCAGAAAGTGAATGTATCTGATATGCTAAGAAAAATAGTGACAATTAATGAACAGCAGAGGAGAGAGACACCCTTTAACACCAAAAAGCAAGTGGGCACCTAGGATCGCTGAGTTTTTCAGGCACACACCTCTAATTGTTTAATTATCCCACAGAAGCAGAATGGAGAGGACATTTGAGGCATAGCTACTTAAACATGCCAAAAGTTTGTGAGGGAGATCAAACAACGGAACAGGCTTCCTAGCGGGGTGGTTGATGACTGATGCCTGTCAATGTTCAGTAAGTATTGGATAATGCCCTTAATAATATTAACTTTTGTTAGCCCTGAAGTGGTCAGGCAGTAGGACTTGATCTTTGTAGGTCCCTTCCAAGTGAACTATTCTATCCTAAAGGGCTGGGGTAGGACTAAAACAATGTGCCACTGTGAAGATTTACTCTCAAGCCAAGTTGATGCAGGTTGCCTCGCTAAGGGTAACGCTAAAGGATTATTAGCTCAGCCCCTTTGCTCATCATGCATAGAAAGATCAGAACCGAAGGCCACAGACTAACAGCATCCTGTCAAAGCTGTGCAAACAAACAGCATGGACCAGACTTACTTTTCCCCGCGGAATCTTGCTGAACCCTTTGTGTCCCAAGATCTGAAGAGAGGACACGAGGGAGTAGGCTGTGAATCCGTAAAAGGAGGTTTTTGTTCCGACATCTTTCTCGTAACCTTTGATTACAGCCCCACTCACCCTGGCCAAGGAAATAAACAGGGGAGCAGAGTTAGCAGATGACCTTGCAAAACCTTAGCACCATGTTTGTAACAGGAAAAGAGAAAAATCTTTTTGATTTTTCACCTTTTCCTGCCACCATTTTGGCACTTCAGAGTCAGTGCAATTACGTGCTAGCCAGAACAGGCTGTGTATCTTATAAGGGAGCAGCGATCAGATTGCCTTACCGGAACACGTAGTCATGGGAGTCGATCTCCTGGCCCATTCCGGAGTTATTCAGTATTCCTCCATTCCCCACAACAGCACAGCTAATGCACGTTGACACGTTTCTGC
The DNA here is from genome assembly GCF_011077185.1 of Oxyura jamaicensis. Classification (NCBI taxonomy): domain Eukaryota; kingdom Metazoa; phylum Chordata; class Aves; order Anseriformes; family Anatidae; genus Oxyura; species Oxyura jamaicensis. Next base: position 4,975,197 of record NC_048910.1, on the reverse strand, counting down.
TGCTGTTGGCCAGGAGCAGCTGCTGGTGGGGATGTGGGGGCAGCAATGACATGACCTCTTTCACCACTGTGAAGCAAACATGGTGGAGGGTTAGCATCAAGAGCCTCGGGGATGGACCCAGGGAAACCACCACGGTTTCCCCCACAAGATCCGCCCAGCCTGATGCCTTTGACAGGGAGATTCTGCCAGCCGGCAGCTATTTGGCATACAGTTCCTGTGGGAAGTTTGGTGATCCCATCTCGGCGTGCCCCGAGGGACTCACGTGAGTAATTGAGCTCCATGAAGCCAAAGGGAGGTGGAAAGTGCTCCAGGCGGTCCCACTCGCTGTCGTTGAAGTACCTCTTGTCGGTGAAGAGCATGATGTTAGGCAGGAAAAGATCTCGCAGCCAGTCCGACTTGGCAGCCTTGGCCTTCACTGATTCGGAGCAGGTCTTGAAAAACAAGAAGAAATAATAAGGGCTGATTAGCAGCGAGCTGATAAACCTGTCTGAGTGCCAGCGCATGTGTCTCTGTGTGAGACAATACTGGAAAGAACTAGAGAAGCTCCAGTGGTTCATAATCCATCCCCCCCAGCATCCCCATCACTGTGAGCATGATTAACAATTTCAGCATTAGATCAACAATTAGCTGATGGAAAATCACCGTCAGGTAAGACAGAATTACTGCAGGTCTCTGGGACTTTCCCCTACACAACAACAGACCTGCAACGCTCACACGTTTTTAACAGTTTGGACCTTTCTACCTGATGCAAAAAACCACCTGTAATGGGTCTAACCTGAATACACCAGATAAGGCCAGCAATGCAGCTCACAAGGCCCTGGCCCCAGGCAACACACGGATCCACGCTCACTGACATGGGGGATCAGGTCACCATTATCACTCCCTCGACAGATAAGAAAAAGCATGCAAACAACTTGCTCAATGTCATAAAGCAATCACAGGACAGCACGCAGCTGATAAGGGAATCCGAGTCAGTTTATTCTCTCAACAAGAGCAGGCTCAGTGCAGCTGGCAAGTCTTAGCCTGCGTGTGCAGATGGAGAGCTCGAGTCCACTGCTGCAGATTTTCCACGGAGTCGGTTTGGGCTCTTAGACACCTTCCCCAGATACGTACTACCAAAAGACAAATGAGAAGACTGAGTGGAGCTGTGTGTCCACCTCAGACCCCCAGCAATGATCAGACATTGCCAGGGCCTCGTGGTGCACACCACAGCTGAGCTGGGCTCCGTGCTGCAGGTGACGGTGACATTGTGCCTGTCACCACAGCAGTGCAATGAGAAGAACACTGCGGAGGGTTTGATGTTGGCATCGTTTCATTTGCAGCGTGTTTCACGTCCAGAGACGAGGATGTTCCCTGCTGGCTCACGCTGTACTTGACACTGTCCAAGGCCTGCTCCTTGTGCCTCCACAGCTAGGCTGCAGGGATAGCTAACACCAGAAGGAAGGAAACCAAGCAAGTTGGAGTACTTCCAGTCACTCCCTCTCTCCCAGAATTAGAGATCAGGTTTGGGAGCAAGACCCTGTGCGTGATGCCTAGATCCGAATCCTCACTAAAGACCCTTCCGCGTGTCTTTCCTCCTCCTCCCACTATCGTGGATGGGATTTTCACACTCCATCAGCCGTTCTGCACGCCCAGATGGCCTGCAGCCCCGCTTACAGCAGAAAACGCTCTCAGCTTCCCGCTGTAAGCTGTCGTCTCATGTTTCTCTGCCAGCTCCTGCTCTGCACTTCTGCAATGGGCGCACGTGCTCTGCGGCTTGCTGGGGAGGACGGGAGCATCTGGGAGCCAGCAGCAGGATCCTGGTGACCTAACCTTGCTGCGTGCAGTGCTGTAAAGCTGGGCAGGGGGGATAAGGGATTGTCTGATTGTGTGTACACACTCAGCCTCCTATTTCACCCACTCCAATTTGTATTTTGGGTGGCTCAAGCCCAGGAGAGACCAGGAACAAAGATGCACATCCTGCTCTGCAGACTTGATCGTCTGCCAGGCCCATCTGCTGTGTCTCAGCAAGGCTGGGGCAGGATGCGAGCTCAAGGGTTTAACAGCCAAGCCTTGCATTTAACAGAATCACTGATCTCTGGGTGACAGAAGGGCCAGCTTCTCCTCTCAGGTGGTTCAATGCACACCCTGACAGCAAAAGAATAGCGCTCACTGCCAAAAGGGGGCAAATGGCACCACAGAAAGATGCCACAAGGGAGAGAGAGCTCAGAAAGAAAACTCCAAAGCAGTAATGCTTGTCCCAGGACCTTTCATCAGCCCAGCTCAGCTACCTCTGCTCTCTGTACATCTCCCCAGGCATCCTGGGGTTGGGGAACAGGATTAACTTTTTCAGGAGCAGCCCCTGCTCCCCTGGGAGAGGTCTGAGCAGAACAGCATGGTGCCTGCAGCCCTGGCAGACTCCTGAAGCAACATTTGCCCTTAATGCCAGCAGCATGGTATATGACAATGGCAGAAGACTGCAGCATTAAGACCTCACAAAGGCCAATGGCTTGTCTAAGAGCACGGAGCTAGAACAGGGGTTCCCGTGTTCTCCTCACCTGCCTACACCATCCCTCCTCCCTGAGCACACAAGCAGTAATGGCCTCTTCCACCCAGGCACAAACACCATCCCCACTCTAGAGACGTCCGCCTGCCTGCCCAGCAGCAGGGGTGCCAAGAAAAACTGCTGAGCAGGCTTTATCATGAGCTATCAGCATAAAATGGGGAACAGAGATAGTATTACGCACCCACAGCCAGTTTCTGCCTGCTTGCCGAGGACTTTGCTACAGTTCATGACTTATACCATTCCCAATTCAAGGAATTTTGAGATGCTCAAATTTAATTTAAAATTAGCTTCTTAGTTCCTTACACCTATAGCTTCAAAAAGGAGCTCAGGAAGGAGCTACAGGAAAGGTCAAAAATACGGTCAGAATACGAGTTCAGTGTGGAACGGAAAAGAAAAACACTTGCTTTCAGATTCCATGGCTTTTGAGACAGCCTGGTGGTTGGCACTAGACTTACCGTTTCAGAAGATGCTACCTATAACACGACCTACACGAGCAATCAGAGGTAGACACGAGAATTAACCAACAGAACAAGACTCCCAGCAAACAAGAGCTGTTTGAAAACCTAGAAGCTGTAGCTGTGCAAGCGCTACTGCTTTGACGGGTACAACTCTCTGTTGGAGATTCCCACCTTTACCAACATATTTTTCTTGTGCTGACCAGGCCTACAGTTGTTCCTATTTAACAAACAAAAAAAAAAACAAGACCTGTTTAATAAGAGATTTCTTATGATTTGTTCTGCTGTGGTGATGGTTGCATGCACAGCAAGAAAATCCTAACCAGCAACCCAATAAACTGGCACAATCTGAGTCTGAGGAGCTCCAAATGGGTAAAGAATCCACCTGCTCTACATGCAGGGTGGAAAAGGTGAATCCCCAGCAGCTGGTAAAGACTCCCATCTTCCTTAATATAAACAAGTAAAAAAAATATATAATAAGTTATTTTTTAACCGTCAGCACTCCAATGGGGCACACCCAAACATAGTTTAATTTTTACCAGTACCAATAAAAAACTCAAAAAAAAGGAAACAGTCTCCACCCTACTGCCTCCAGAGCAGGCACGCAAATGCTTATCATGCATCATCTAATGCTTTTTCTTTGACCTTATTTTGACTCTAACACAAGCAACAAAGAGAGCCTCCGTTCCTGTGAGACCCTCCTCAGCATCCTCCTTTACAGCACAGCACAAACACGACACGATCCCCCCTGCTGCCCAAACTTTGATTTGCTTTGATAGATATGGACATGGGTAAGCAGGTGCACAGAAGTGTTCCTGCTCCTGTTCCTCCCCATGACCCTGTGGGTTTTTTTGTGTGTGTTTGTTCGTTTGTTTTTTAGCTGGGCTGCACTGAACAGAGACGAAGGCAAACATGGGGACTGCAAAGCCGAGTCTTCGGAAGAATGCAGACGTTCAGTTTCCCAAGAGACCAGGCGATGGACGGACGGGATGCCTGTATTCGGACTGTGATTTAGTGCGAGGCACTGACCATCTGCCCACAGGCATAGCAACACCAGCTGTAACGGCACTTAGCGGGCGTGCTACACATGAGCTGCATGCACTGTGTGCCTGTGCAGTAGGGCAAGGCACCTAAGAGCAGGATCCCCTTGTAGCACACCTAGAAGGAGAGGTACTTCCCAGATAAGGAGTTCAACAGGGACAAACACACACGGCCATCACGCTTACCGCTGGTGGAGGTGAGCTGTCCAGCAGGTACTCATCCTCGAAATCCCACTGTGGCTCAGACTTGAAGTCAGCAGCTCTCAGTCTCTTTTCTGTCACTGCAGCAGCCTGAGTCACAGGTCTTACGGTTTTCACTGACACAGAAGGCTCTTTTGCTGTTGTTTTGTCTTCAGTTGTGTTGTTTTCATGAGCTACCTTCACCCCAGAGGACGGTTTCACTGTTGTCTTCTCTTTGGCTCCCTCTACCCTGGGAAGTGATTTCGGTGTTGTCTTTTCATTTACCCCTTCCTTTACCCCTGGGGTTTGTCTCACCACTGTTTTCTCCTTGTTTTCCTCCACCTTAGGGGCTGGTTTCACAGTCTTCATCTCCTCGGCTTTCTCCACCTTGGGAAGTGGTTTCACTGTTGTCTTTTCCTTGGCTTCCTCTGCCCCTGGAGGCAGTCTCGCTGCTGTTTTCTCCTTGTTTCCCTCCACTCTAGCGGTTGTTTCCACCGTTTTACTCTTTATTTCCTCCACCTCAGGGGGTGGTTTCACAGTCACGTTCTGCATGGCTTCCTCTGCCCCTGGAGCCAGCCTCGCTGCTGTTTTCTCCTTGTTTCCCTCCACCCTAATGGTTGTTGCCACTGTTGTACTCTTGATTCCCTCCACCTCAGGGGGTGGTTTCACAGTCACCTTCCCCTTGGCTTCCTCTGTCCCGGGAAGTGGTCTCACTGTTTTCTTCTGCTCCTCTTCCTCCCAACTTGGTGTCTTCCCAGCTGTACCTTGTTCAAGCCTTGTAGTGTTTCTCTCCAAAACCACCTCTGAAATTCCACTTGTGTTCCCATTACTGGAGTAGTCTGAACCTCGTTGCTCTTGGGTGTCCACTTGTAGCATACCTGGGGCACGCTGGAAAATACTGAACTGCCTGAATGTAAGCAAAGAAAAAGCAGACACAGACACATCACACACACTTAGCACTTAACACTTAGCAGCTTCCAGCACATTTCTTTTGCTCTCGACTTTGCACTTCAGAGCAAACCTGCAACTGAGTTCCTGCAGGGAAGCAACACAACACATCCTTCTCTGCAGGATGCTGCCTGAATTCAATTTCATTTACATATTTGCCACACCAAAGTGTTATTCAAATTCCCGTACCCTTCTGTCCTGAACACTGTTCATTTCCACACAAAGCAAGCTCATCTGGGAGACTACACACTCCTCTTTGGCACTTAGCTCGTGAATTATCCTCTAACTTGGCAGCATCTGCAAACCAGTAGAGACCAGCAGCGGGCAGGACACCCCAGCGATGTCCACAGGGCACCGCAGGATTGTGTTTCTGAGATGCTGAGCTCAGGACATGGGATGCATTGTGGAGACAGCCACCTGGTGCTCTACCTTCTTTGCCAGCAGAGCCAGGTGCTGCAGCATCAGAGTATGAAGATCTGAGGGGATTCAGAAAGGGAAGTCTGATAAGAAATGAAATTCATTTCTTTGCCATATGTCACTTCTTTTACACAGCTTGCACTTACAGGATTGGAAATTGCAGCCATAAAATAGTCCTATTGTTACCATTTTCTTTATAATCTTGCTCTTGTTAAACTTCATGTAGTCAGTGATTGCCCAGCCCTCTAATTTTTTACGATCTCTCTTCAAGACCTCTCCACCCTTGAGGAAGTCAACAGCTCCTAATTTAGTATCACCTGCAAACTTACTTAGTATGAATTCCAGTCCTGCATCCAGCTCATTTATAAGAACATTGGAGAGGACCAAACCCAAAACAGAGCCCGAGGGAACCCCACTAGTGACTGGCCACCAGCCTGCTGCAACCCCATTCATGTAGCTGCCAACAGAAGACACCCCTGCAACAAGGAGCCTGTGCTGAAACCCAGAAAAACAACCCAGGCAAAAAGCAGTGGGATTTTGTCCCAAGCATTCCTTCTTATCTACACATGGTTGAAGGGTGGAACAGGAAAAAGGAAGCTGAAAAAATGCTGCAGCTGATCTCGTACGTACGGCAAAGCTTCTCAGGATAAAGCAGCGGAGTTGCGGCAGGCTGATTTCACACTACGTTTGCCCTTTGCATGACGCACTTGTTTGCATGACACAGTTGTTACATGATGCTGTGGGCTGCTTCCAAGGTGATAAATGGGGAAAAAACACAACTCTACAGATAGCAGGCTGGAGAGAGCAGCTTGCTGCTGAAGCTTCCGAGCAGTATGCCATTCATTCAAGTGGCTAGGAAATTATCAGCCTAGGGAGACTTTTAAAAATCAGTTTTTATCAGATACTTGGACCTTTCCAACACCATTTCTATTGAAAAGACATTCTGGTAAATGGCTTATCAGCTCTTCCTCTACCTCCTCTCTTTTAGCCAGTTTCAGCCAAGTGCACAGCAGATGCTTTCTATGCTTCATGTTTAAATGTACTGCTGCATAGTTCCTAACTAAGGAAAGATTTATACTCATGTAAAGAGAAGTTCCGTAAGGTAGTACTGGCAATTCTTAAATCCCTGGATGACTTTTTGTTGTATTTTTAAGATGACGTTTAAAATTTTAACATTAAAAGGCAGAGAACAATGAAATGGGACAGCATGACAAGCCGTTCCCCTCCACACACGTGTTGCCTTACAAGGAAAAGATTCCATTCTAGCTTTATTACACTTCAAATTCAAATACTAAGCCAAACAGAGAGCAAAATGCAAAAATGAGGGCCCTTCATATCCAAAACCTTGCTTCCTGCAATCAAACCCATGTGGCTTGTGCCTACACAGGACCTTGTCCTCCCAACCAGCACTTTATATTCGGACAGCTGCTCACCCCAGCCCATCAAATTTCAGGCTCTAGAGTCCAGCTGGCAAACAGCTGTAGAAGCACAATGATATTTACTGTCATTTTCCTTTCCAATTTACAGAGTCCAGGAACAAACAGAAAATAAAACCATGAAAATGATGTTTGCTGTATTTTAAGTTGCATATAAAGGTACAGAAATTGAACAGATAACCACGTACCACGCGTGCCTTGTGTTTTATCTAAAATCTCAAAAATATGGATGTTTCCAGTACCTGAGCCTAAAGCAGAGCAAAACGGCTTAACGCTGGGCATGGAGACGCAGTTCTTGTCCCACCTCTGCCACTGGTGGGCTCTTGTCACCAAAGACAACTCACTTCACTTCTACACCTCCTCTTTCCCTTCTTCCTCCCCATGTCCCTTGTACATACTCTGACCCCTCCAAACTGGTACCTGCCCTCGGAGAATGGTTTTTTAACCCATTTGTGCTGAACTAACCTGTGTTCCCAGCCTCACCCCTCCTGCCTGCCACCCCAGAACTGGTCCTGAGAAGTCGAGGGCAAAAAGTAACCCCCCTAAGATGAGCTCACTGGGGAGCTGGGACCACCCGAGGGTGCTGGGGAGGCTGGGGAGCAGTGCTTCCCATACAAGCACAGGGCACCCACACGAGCATGAGCCGTGTTTGTGGTAGGAAAGGCTCGGTTATCTGCTGTTTTCACGCAAGAGCCAGCTTCTGGACAACAGTACCAGAGACATACTACTGTGGTCTACACCGCAATTCCCTCCACACCCATTCCTGTAGGATTTACTTAATCGTTTGTATAAAAAATAATATATATATTGATCATGTCTGAACTACAAGGGTGTCCCAATACACTGCATATTTGTATTAGATGAAGAATTAAATGCAGAACTCACTTTAAATATAAAGGTATCCCGGCAAATCAATCCCAGTAACGCAATCTGGACTAGTACTGAATGAGGTCCTTACAGGAGCCACCAGGTAAAAGCAAATACGATGCAGTGCCAAACTATGAAAACACAGAGTCAGTAAAACAAAAGCTGCTTTCTTAAACAGCTATGTGAGGAAACACTAGAAGCTGGTGATCCAACAGAAGAAAGTTTCTGACTGCGAGCTTCCAGCAGCGTGCTCTGACTGTATACAACGTGGTTTATTAAAGCAAAGCGGGCATCTAACTCAGATCGGAAGTGCAACTTCCAAGGTAAAAGGAGAGAGGGAGAGAAAGCAAGTGTAAGCACTCTACCAGACAGCGTGCATTGCAAGGAAGGTGGGCTCTTACCTGAAAACCCTTTTCTCCAAGCCAAACAAGGAGGTAAAATTAGTAATGGTGAGGAAAAATAACATTAAGGCAAGAAGCCCCATGAAGGCTCTGGGAGCGATCGGAAGCTTTCTGGTGAAAAAAACCATGGTGAGATGCCTGGGAGAGACGAGGCTCTGCTGCTGCTGCCCAGAGGTGCTTGCTAGGCAGTGCTTTCCACAGGTATGTGGAAGGAGTGGGCTGGTCTTCTCTCTGGGTTTCCCTATGAGAACACGCACACCCTCCCTGCCGACGTTCCCGGACACTTTGCACACAGATCCAACTTCTCAGACCAGAGAGCCACCTTGCATTGCTCCCGACTATCACCCTAAGCTCACTGCAGCACGGAGTGGGGAACAAAACGCCTTTTGCTGCAGCCAAGGGAAGTTTCCTCTATTTTCCTCCGTGAGGCTAGTCTGGTGTGAGAAGGAAACCCTTCGCCTCAAATCTGGGGATGAAAGTGGGAATTTTTGTGTGAATTAGGAGTACCACACTTTGCAGACAAAGAAACTAGCTTTCAGACCACCACCTGCCCAAGGGCACAGGGAGATTTTAAGCATAGCCATAAACAGATCTCTGCTCTTTTCTTCTTGCTGCAACTGCTCGTAGCTCCGATCCAAAGCCAATCCCTGCCCCAAAAAGCTGATGGCTAGATACACATCCGTTTTACCTTTGCTACAAGTTGGAGTTGGACTCCTTGCAAATCCACTACAGAGCAGGAATTTGTGTTTAAGGCAACTTAGTGCTCAGCTAGCGCATTGCAGGGCTGGGCGCAGTCAGACAGTCCCCTCCCTCTCTAACAAAGCTGACCTGCCTTTGAGGCAACTGGAAAAACTGCAATCCGGCATTTCACTTGCTTGAAAAGAATCAACTGCATCTCAAACTAACCCCGCTACTGCTGACAAACTTGTTGCACGGGCTTGCCTGCGGCTCAGATTCCCAAGCTGTCTCAGGAACAAGCCACTTGAGCTCTGAGATGCTGCTTGTACAGATAGCAGCAACGTGTGCTCTCCAACTGCTCTTCTTTTGGAGCTCTCAGTCAAGTTTCCTCCAGTACCATGGCTAGAACTGGGCTTTTACTTCAGGCTTTTGAGCTCTCGACCCATCACTTCACAATGATCACCGAGTGGGCAGAAAATGACAGCACTGAAACAGGACACGGGTGAATTTGGGTCTGTGGCTAGTTGGAGAATTCAGAGTTGGATCACCTCGGTGACCCCCCACAGCACAACTACCTGAAATTCAGCTGGTTTCAAGGAAGCACTTAATGTATCTGAATTTATATTCCATGAAACATTTCATGTTTCTCATGGGTGAATTGTCATCATGGACAGACAACTGCCTTCTACACTACTGTCCTTACAAGGACCCTGGTCATTTGGGAGCTAACCAGTACAACCAGGCTTTGCTCATCATACTGTCAGGTCAAACAAAACTTCACGGATGCCATGTGTATGTGAAACACTCCAAGGGTAATGAATCCCTGCTGCAACCTTGGGAGGTTCACACCCCACTTGGAGTAGAGCAGTCAGGACATTCTGATCCAGGATGTGTTGCTTCTCATTGAACGTGTAGCACCTGACAATCTTCACGTCGCAACCTCTCTTCTTCATGAAAATCAGCAGTTTGCCTAGAGACTTCTGGCAGTCCAAAAAACATCTCCCCGCTAACAGAGGGAAAGATGAGCACGGATGAACAGAGATGTAGTTTTACATACTACAGCAAACAGCTATTTTCACCCATGGGGAATGGTTAAATATTATCCCTAACAGTTGAAATGGAAAAGGCTTAAACGGCCTTTTACTAGAGAAGTTGGTTTGTACAGCTCTTATCAATAATTAAGCTCAGACTGAGATTTTGCTGCCAACATCACAATTCTTAAAAGCTAACATTCACACTGTTACCGAATACACAGAGAGATACACGGAGAGCTTTAAGTTACCAGGAAGACAAACAGATTTCTCACCTATCTTGTACTCATCATAGAATCATAGAAGAGAAGAAAAGCTGCAACGATTCCCTGTAAAAGGATGCAGCAGCAGCAGCAGCAGCTGTATTTCTCTACTGCCCATAATTGCAGATGAGTTAATGTCTCTGGACTTAAGTGCAAAACATCAGTCAGAGGGCCTAGGAGAGAAAAAACAGCAAGCAAGGTGTTAAAAGTCCTTGAAGAAACATGGGGGAGGTTGTTAGTCCAGGCTATAACCCTGCTTCCACCTACCAAGAAACATTTCATCCTTCCCAAAGTGATCTTAAGATCAAAGGAGATCCGCTAAATAATTAGAGGCGTTGAGAAGGGAATCAGCCGTGGTATTGCCCTGCTCCTGGGTAGCCCTCAGGAGCTCCAGGCAGTTCTGGAGAGACAGGCTACAGATCTGGGTGTGCAGCAGGCAAGCAGCAACTCAGCGCTCAGAAGATCCCTTCCAGTGACAGACACCAGTCCTGATACGCACCATGTATAGCAGTGGCTTCATTTTAGCCTTCCTTTTTCAGGTCCTAGGCACCTGCAGGCATACCGCTTGGAAGAAGCTGCTTGTGTGTGACTATAAGGCTTCTGTTGTTAACAGGATCCCCAAGGGAAATTCTGGAGGCAGCCAACATTTTCCTTCCAGTCCTTCCATGAAACATTATTGTGAAACCAAGAGCCACAAGGGAGAGCAAGATTCCTATAACCAGAAAAAAAAAAAAAAAAGAGACAGCTTTCTTTGCTTTTAAGGAACTGCGCTGGCAATCGGCGAACATCCCTGTAATACTCTGTGTTCAACAAAGACTGTGCTTGGGGGAATAGCCAAGTCTCTGGCAGGCAAAGTGACCGAAACCAGGCTTGCTATGCAAAACATACAGCTTCTCACCTTCTTGTATCGGCTGAAAAACAAAACAAAACAAAAAACAACACGCCCTCAGAGACTACCGCCTTGGACTTCCATGGAATATTATTTCATCATCTTTCCACCCCCACGACTGGAATCAGCCAGTCACAGCTCAGCCAGGCTGGCGAGCTTAAACACAAGGTCAGCTTAGTAGATGGGGCTGTGCATGAACTCTCATCCAAGATTAGGAGTGACCTTCGTGAAAACAGAGGCCAAGAACAGAGCGGCTCCATTAGATCTCTGTAAGAAGTATGACTCCTGAGAAACACTGGGCTCACAGCCCATAAAAACTGCTCTCCGTTGGCCTCCACAGCCAGGGAGATAATTAACAAGACTGCACCTGACACAGCAGCTGGCAACACCTCAAAAGCTGTAGGCCAGATAGCAGCTTCCCTCTGCAAAGGAGAGGTTGTGTGTGCTTCTCTGCAGCCCTACTGGCAATCCCCAGAGATGCTGCTACTCTTACAGTGCCCAGACTCCTAGCTCTGGCACAACTGCTCCATGTTCAGTGTGTCCAGCTACCAACCACACCAAAAGTTCTTCTGTTCTTTAGCACTGAAAACATGACTTTTTTTTCTAGGAAACTTTATCCGGGACCATCAAGATGGTTTTCTTAGTGCTTTTCCGTCTATAGCATGCCATTTAATTCCAAATCCACTTAACTACATCCTTAATTACACCCTGGACAGATAAAAAGCAGATTTGCTTGTTTTGTTGTGTTTTTTAAACAAACTATCTCAATTAGATTTTAAGCTGTGTGTTGTGGCTGCCAGTTAGAGTCTGAGCTACGCCAACAATCTGAGTGCAAGCTTTTGAGGGCTGTGTATCAAATCTTGTTGACTTGCCTCTGCCCTGTGCACTTACCATCCCAATGCCTCCATCAAGTCAACATCCTTTTCTCTGTCCCATCCCGACAGGAAGCCTAGCACGTCACCAGAGAGCTGACAGACAGAGACACAACTGACACCACGTCACAGCTGATTTGTGGGTTTGGTTTTTTTCTTTTGTTTGTTTTTCCTTCACAACCTATTTGATGGAAAGTTAAAAAAATATTCTGTTCCTTCCAGGGAATCTCTGAGAAAGCTGTTCCCTCAGCAGCAGGAGAGTATTGTAGACGGGTGAGCAGCAAATTTATTAAAACTTATGGTTAGCTGGCCCCCTTACCAGAAAAACAGCCTTTTTAATTCCTGCCCCTCACAGCTGCCAGGAACAGGAGCATTCCGGGATTCTCTGCTGCTCTGGAGAAGGAAACATAAGGACCACAAAACCTACATCCCTCTCCACACCCCTGATAAGACATGCAGGCACACCTCTCAGCATTTCACACCTGGCTGCAAAAATCAGGACCTGCACAGCTGTGAATTCAAAGAATGGTTTGGGTTGGAAGGGGCCTTAAAGCTCATCTAATTCCAGCCCCCTGCCATGGGCAGGGACACCTCCCACCAGCCCAGGTTGCTCCAAGCCCCATCCAGCCTGGCCTTGGGCCCCACCAGGGATGGGGCACCCACAGCTCCTCTGGGCAGCCTGGGCCAGGGCCTCACCACCCTCTGAGTAAAGAATTTCTTCCTTATACCTAATCTAAACCTACCCTCTTTACTTCTGTTTCCTTCTTGTGCTGGAGGCCCCAGAGCTGTACGCAGGACTCCAGGTGGGGTCTCACGAGAGCAGAACAGAGGGGGACAATCCCTTCCCTTGACCTGCTGCCATGCTCCTTTTGATGCAGCCCAATTGACTTTCTGGGCTGCAGGCACACATTGCCAGCTTGTGTCGAGCTTCTCATCCACCAACACCCCCAGGTCCTTCTCATCAGGGCTGCTCTCAATCCATTCTCTGCCCAGCCTGTTTGTGATTGGGATTGCCCCAGCCCATATTCAAGACCCTCCTCCACTTGGTCTTCTTGAACCTCGTGAAGTTTGCACAGGCCCAGCTCTCAAGCCTGTCACAGTCCCTCTGAATTATAGAATCACAGCTCTCCAGGTCTACTACTTTTGAAGCCAGAAGTGAAATAATTCTTGGGAAAGGCCTTTCCCATACTCTTCCCACTGACTCAACATCAAAAACCATCACTCTTGACCTCTGGCAGGCCAACTGTGCTGCTTTTCACTCCAAAGGATGCTAAGTGCTCCAGGAATGTAACGTGTAAGCCTGCTTCCTGAGCGGTGTAAATCATCATGTCCCTGCCTTACAGCTGGAAAACTGTGGCCTCACACTGCCTTCCTCTGCGACCCTGACAAATGCATCAGAAAAGTGCCTTCACACTGTTAGCTGCAGGAGTAGCAAAGCCATGGGGTCCCGTGAAAAGTTAGATGGGTTTCCTGCTGGAAATCACAGGTTTTTCTTCCCTTCTCTCTTCCATATATTGTCTTTTATTCAGCAGTTCTCCTCCTGTTTTACTTATAAACCTAGAAGTCCTGTGCTACTTTGCTCCATGTTACTCCTATTAACTTGGCAAAGGCTTTTGCCAGCCAGGGAGAGAAGGTGACTCTTTGCCACCCCAGCTGCACATCAGCTATAAATATACTGAGAAAATCACAGGCAAAGAAGTTGCTGGGCAGGAGAGAAGCACGCTGCTACTTTAGTGGAAATGTGAGATCCTTGCACTCAGGAATGGCATACCATTCTCTCCCAGTTCCCTGGAAGTTACTTAGGATATTTTCAGTTGGGGTTTGCCTTGCAGGCATTAGATCTCAAGGAAGGTTTGCAGAGTCTCAGCCTGGGCCAGGAGCATCATCCAGTCCGTTTCCAAGAATCCTGTGTTATTATACATCTCTTCCCATAAACTACATTTCCTGAAGGTGCTCCTCCAGCAAAAAACATGGCACAGAGAAATCAAGCAGGACATACCCTGGGTCTGTTTATCCCTGGTTTTGCGGCTTGCACCTTGAACCTTGTTTCCCCATTCTTCGTTATCAAATGAGAGTGACTGAGACTCTAACAGAAACAGTCTAAGCTGTGTTGTTAATAGGATGATGCCAAACACTGGTGGCCTTCAGCCCTTGCGCCAATCCCCACTAGCCTGCACTTAGAGCTCTCTCCTCCCTGTAGCAGGCATTTTACTCTGAGGCACTGCATGCCCGTTTATGTAGAGCAAGTTACTCACACCACACAACCCCAGCAATGAAGGCTGGAAGAGACATCTCATGCAGTCCCTAGGCATCACATCGATATCTGAACCACACCTGTGGGTCCAAGGAGATAGGAGCTGCAGTTTGTTTATTGTTCAGTGCTAGTGTTTCACCTCCCTCTCACTAATCAATCCATAACACTGCATCACGCTCCAGTGTGTAAACTGTAAAAAAACCTCTATCAAGTTTTTTATGATAACAATCTTGTTCCACTCAACCTTTCAGCTTGGTTAATGTCAGAGTTCATGTTTACCCCTTGATCTCCTAACTGTAAGTAAACTGCAGCCCAATTTGCTTAGAATAAATTAATATTTGATAAGTCAATGCACAAAGAAATCAAGAGCAGACACTGAGAATCCTGTGTCCCAGTGGCTGTCCTTGATCTCAGAGGTGTTTTCCAACCCAAATGATTATATGAAAATAAGGACTTTAGAATATATCTCTTCTGGTGGTTTATCAACTTGTGCTATTCTGTGGAGCAGTATGGTAAAGCAGCCTGAGAATCCAGTAGCATATAACAAGAGTTGGGTTTATAACATTTATGTAATTTGTCTTAATGCACTTGTGTATTACCTGACTGTGTTTCCTTCAGTTGGTACTGAAACACAGACTTTACTGCAGGAGTACGACCAGACATGCTCCAGCGCCACAGGTTTCCAGACAGAAGTTCCCTGAAATAAGCAGAAAGGAGACAGAGCAGTAAAAGGCAGTTAAACACACAATAATTTAACCAGGATGATGCCAACAGTCCTGCTTTTGCCCAGAGCTATATGAATTTCTTTTTGGTTTTAGCTTCATCTAGACACTGGTGGCTCCACCACAACATGCTGAGAACCCTGATGGCTGAAGCCACAATGCTCTAGATTTGAGACAGCTCAAATCTAAAGTGGGCTTTTTGTTTTGCCACTGCCAAAATATTTCACTTGTTGTTCAGCAGGTCTACCTATGAAAATCATTTGGATGATGACAAGTGTCCCACAGATACATTAGAATAACTACACTTTCCTGGATGGAACTTTTATAAATACAATTTGATTTCAGAATCAGAAAAATGTGTATTACATTGTTTTTTGGTCTAATTGCTTTTTCTCTTTAAAGATAAATAGTCATATAAAATATAACAGCATTTTATTTGTGGGTTTTTCATACGGTTTGCTATCTAATCTGTTCAGGAAATAAAAATACTTCCTGCCACGTCATATGATTAGCCTTGGTTTGTTATCCTGCAAAACAATTTATTGCCTAGGGACTTCTTATTAATTTCAATAATTTTTCTACAAGGTCATCCCCTTCAGTTGTTTATTGTTCCCTGTTGAACACTGTATTCAGTGAATACAAAAATCAATAAAAATGGTATCTTAAGGCTGCCTGATCTTGCGTCAGGGACTCTGGGTTAGATACACTCAGTCACAGACACCCATTCTACCTGCCTGCTTTGCAAACTGCACCTGGAATGCTAAAATCAAGACAGGCTCAGTAGTCACCAACACCACTGGGGTTTTCCTGAAGGGCAAACCGAGTCACACTCATACCTGCAAACTCTCAGCCACCAACTATACAAAGCTGGCTTGAGTCAGAGTCCAGATGATGAAGTTCTGTTTCAACACCCCATCTGGCAAGTGGAACTGATGCACAGAGAAAAAAAAAAAAAAGAGCAGAAGTGGCAAATAACATACCCTTCTTACCCCACCCCTTCCTAAGTGCACTGAAACAGGACTTTACGTACCAGGCTTGTCAATACTGTCTGCTAAGTGACCTGAGGAGCGCACTGTCACTCTCACAGCCACATCTGTCTCTAAATTAACCATCCAAAGGCCTGGAGGATCACTCACAGCTATTTTCCTGATTCTTACAAAGAGCAAAACAGACTCAAGGACACAAGAGAGGCAACAAATGCAGAGCAACCTGACATCTGTTCAATTTGTTTAAAGAGAAAAGGGAGGTTTGAAGCAGTTGGTCTTGGATCACACCTCTGCTATCCTGCCACATGCTGACCCCTGGGTGGAGGGGACAGAACCTGACCACTGCCATCATCACTTGCTCTGTCCCCTTAGGACAACATGATGGATCAGTCTCAGGCTTCCAGATCCTAACTCCACTCCCCCACAGATGTGGAAACAGTCACTTGTTCTCAGCTGGGGGTGGTCAGGGGGTGGCTATGGCTGCAAAGGGCAAGGTAAAACCCACCATTTTGTGATAAAATTAGCAACAGTGATCTGCTCCGTCTCTTGATGCAGAAAGGTGAACAGAGACATCAACACCATGGGCTTTGCAGTATAAATATTATCCAACTGTCACACACAATGCCGATCATCCCTGGGTACAGAGTATCCATGAGCAAACAAGGATGACAATTCGCCCTTTGTTAAGAAACCATTACCACCAAGGACTAAAGGAGGAGCTGACTGGCACCAGAGAGCAGGTGACACTCCGGTTGCTCCACAGGAACCCACCTGGAGAAGCAGCATGTCTCAGAGCAGGGAGCCGCTCACCGACACCACAGCCAGCAGGATTTCACAGCACCCAACTGTGCTGCGTCCCAGGCAGAACATTTCAGCGGTGGGTGCTTCCCTGGAGGCATTTCCTCACGGTGAAAGAGCAGGTCCACGAGCCAACGATGCAAGGTTTTCTTCTTATGCCTGTATGACTCAGAAATTCCTGTTGAAATTACTTCTATTCTCAGTTGCATTAACATCAGATTTCTTCCCCTAGTTTTGCTCTCTGATGTGTACGTTATTTGTGAGAACAGCCACAGGGGAGAGGAGAAAGCTTGGGACCGAAATCTCCTGCAGATCTCAGGGCAGCACGAAGGGCTGCTGGATCTGCCAGTTGCCTGAAGGAGGTATATAACCAAAAATATACCAATATATATACACCTATATATATATATATACACCAAAATACCGAGAACTATGTAACCAAATAGCCGATCAGAAATCCTTCCACCTCCGCTGTGCTGACAGAAGTTTTTAGAAGACAGAAGTGTGCAGAAAGCGTGCAATTTCTTCAGGACATTTTAGGGAACTGACTCATCACCCCAGTCACAGCATTGCTAATTTAATGGTGAGGCTGTAGGGCTGTTGAAACCGGCAGGGCCTACACAAGAGAGTGGAGTGAAGGACTAAGGCCCAACACCCGTGTGCTCATGGGCAGCCTGAAAACAGCTGAAAGAAAATCTCCCCATAAAAACAAGTTTTCAGAACGTCACTTCCCCTATTTCGGGGTGACTGGGATTCACATGCCCTAGTATTCCCCCTCTTCACATAGCTCTAGCCTGCCACAAGGACAGCAGATACGAGACAGGAATCCTTTACTGCAAGACAAAGAAACCCAGTCCACACAGGAGGCAGAATTGGCAGCACCAAGCCTACAATTTTCACGCAGCACTGCCTGAAACAGAAGTCTTTTCACTTACGCCAAGTCAACCTTCTCTGTTGATTTAAGTAGATTTCGGTGCATGAGTGTGAAAACTTCAGCATAATCTACAGAGAAAAGCTGGGCTTTCTATTTTCTCCATCTAGCTTCCATAGGTTTTCTGTTATTAATACACAGGGTAACACCCCGAGCAACTCATCCATATCGCGGTGGAAAAACAAACAGAACAAAGATCGTGGAAGAGGAATGGACAACAGTTTTCCAGGGTGATGATACACTGAGGAGACGATTTAACAAAAAGCCAAAACAAAGTTCAGAGACCAACGGGTTCGTCTGATTCTCCCTCTCAGACACTCTGTCCTCATGTAAACCACAACTCAGAATTATCCAGAGGCAGTAACTCCTCCATTTTGTAAAGGACAGTCATTCCACCTCCCTGCAAATCCCTGGGCAGCCCTATTTTGTCTGTCCACTCACATTTTCGGTAAGTGCTTTCTTCCTTCCAAAGCTCACAGTAGTGTCCATTAGCTGTTGGGCTGCAACACTGCACCTCCCATATGAAAAAGATGGATTTTCAAATGGTCCTTGCTGCAATGAAAGGACACTAGACACACATGGAATGACAGCTAAAGGGATTTCAGGGTGACAGGAGGAATTAGAAGGTTCTGTAGAAGCTCCCTATTGAACTAATACCAAGTCCAAGCAGCTTACAGTAAGATGAGAAATGGAGGGATGAATCTGATGTTGTTATTTATCATAAGTCAGGACCTGCTTCACATATGAACCACTAACATCAGAATAAGACACCATCTCTTCTGACATCTTTCATTTATAGGGGCCATTCTCTAGACCCTGGTTAGCCACACCTGGGCGTGCATCTCACCAAATCAGCTCCCAGTTAGTTCAGACACGGCTTCTGCAGGTGTAAGGTACAAACACAATGCTCTGTACTAAATCAGCATCATCACACGCTGGTTTTCAACCTGTATTCCACAGACTATTAACGGTCTTCAGAAACATCTACTGCCAGCAGGCTTCTTGCTACCACAATTCCAAAAGTATCTGGAAACTGGAGAAAGCTGATAGCCAGTCCTATGATGCTGGAAGGTACTGAAAAATAATTAGTATCGTTTTTAGGAAGACTTACTGAACTGAAGCAGCCATCCCCCCTTCCTACAGACGAAGCACTTACATCACTTCTTTTCCTGCCCTCCCATTTCCTTAAAGCCAGCACCTTGAGTAGTTCCTACTTCCATCAATTATCAGTAGCAGAATTCCAACAACTGAGTCACATCAATAGTGGTTGCACAATAATCTCTCACTACATGGGCTACTATTCTTCGCTTCCTTTCTGATAAAGGGCCATAACTGCCAACAAGGTAGACAAATTACAGAGCAGGAATGATTCACAAAGTCTTCTTCATAAGGATCACAGTTACTTCTTTAAGGGAATAAAAATAAATAAATAAAATAATAAAAAAAAGTAAAGAATATTACAAAAATGTAATATAAGTTGCAAATCCCTATTTCAGATCTTATCTGATGCTATGGCAGGCAAACAATTCAAACACAAGTCTTGCCATCAGGAAAGGGCTGTATTGAGGAATGCATCTTCTCTTCCCCCACAATGAGGTAAAACCACAAACACTGACAACAAACTTTTCCTCCGATGACTTAGCTAACTTACTGCACTTGAGCGAGCCAACAAATATTCATCCTGAAGATGAAACAAAATTTAACCTTTAGGGAATGGAGAAATGAGGAAAGTTTTAAATATATATCTATTTAAAATCTGGTTCTGATTAGGAAGAATTACTCAGACTTGAAAGAGGCTGGGTGGAAACCAGTGAAAATATGAGTTTTCTCATATTTAGTAATGAGCTAACTTTAGCCAGTCCCAGGAATGCTAAATAACAGGCAGATCACAAAATGGCAATTTTCTGATGAATCCCGTTAAGGAGGGGATTGTGCACATCCTTCTTCCTAATTCTTGCTGAAGCAAAACACTTCTCGAGGTCTCCGTCGGCGCTGTGCAGGACATCCCTGCTGGTTGTATAAAACAACAGCACCATCCAGCGGATAAGCAGTACTTGCTTTTCCTCTCCCACCTCCACATCCATCTACAGACAACGCAGTACATAAGCTTTATTCCAATTTTAAATGCTCTAGTGCTGCACGTATTTTAGCCTTGGGTAAGAAGAGGTCAGACATTTCAGGAGAGCGGTAAAAAATAGCTCCCGAAAGAACTAAATTTTCCACCGCCAGGCATCTCTGTCAGCAGACAATTTCGCAGCACCATCTCCCTCCAAATGTTACCATTCCTTGCACCACGAATGCAATCTTTTAACTGCTGCAGGGGTGGAAAAAATGACCCCAAGAGAGGTAAGCGGTCATCATACCTCACCCTTGGATTTTACCACTGGAAACAGCTTCGCAGCCAGATGTGCTGCAGTGAGTCTACGTATGACCACACGGAGAAGGCACGCAACTCCCCCGCTACGTTCAGCCCCGTTAGCACTGCCAATTTTGGTGATGTGTTGAGGCTGGTTAGGATTCCCCAGGACAACGGCCGTTTCATCTGTCTGTACAGTGAGAACCCTAAAAATTCAGTTTAACATGTGAAAACAGCCAGTCCAGGCAGCAGGTATGACACTACGCTCTCACAGTAAACGAGATCAATTAGCCCCTTTCTTTGAGACAAATGAAGATGTAACAAACTACGTGAGACTTCCTCTTTTGTTTGTTTATTGTTCCAAATACAATTTAGCAGTGAACAAATGTGAGCAGTACACAGCATTCTCAACAGCTGACCACACCATGACTCACCCACTACACACTGGTAGCTCAATGACTGCATTCCTGACCTACTTGGGGAATTAAGCTGGCATTTCAAACAGACTTTCCACTTTAGAAAAAGGAGCATCTCACAGCTATTCCAAAGTTCCTGGCTGGGAGCCACTAATTAGATGAGCTTGATACGTACAAGATAATATTCAAAGTAAAAATAATTCACACGGACTCCCCCGTTGTCCTTGCAGAAAGCCAGATTCAGAGACGTGGTGCTAGCACTACCTTTTCATCTCCTTAGATTGCCTTTAGGAATTCTTACTATCTAGTGCTTCTTCCATAACTCACAGTCTGAACATGCACTCAGACCAGAATCTCTGCTGGTTCATTTGACATTTAGAGGACTCACAAGAAAGATCGGATTCCTGGAACATGTCTAAAGCCATCTAAAACCCCACTTCTGTGAGAAAAGCTTCCGTCATATCACGGAGGAAGGAGAATCATCCACATGCCACAAAGAGAAGGTATGCATTTTCACTACACGTTTTCTGCCACCTCTGAGGTTATGCCAGTCAGACAACTTCCAGAGGCAGAAAGGGCTAAAACATCGAGGTTTTAAGGACCTGTCTCTGGCCTTTTACCATATAGTCCTCATGTCATATCAACATGATTCATCGAGAAAAGCTTGGGAGGTAGTAAGGTGAAACTGTCTTCTTAAGGAGATGCATACACATTCACCGCTCGATTACGACACAAATTCCTTATAGCCAGTAGTTACTGCACGTTTCAGAACTGGCTACTTCACTCTTCAGAGGAAAATATATTTTCTAAAACGGCCTGTTATGTACAGCATGGTTTTTGAATTCCCTTCCCACCATTCTTATAGGAATAAATCCAGTTTATTACAAATTTAGAGAGACTGTGGATTTAATTCCCTGCCAGACACATGTAGCCTGGATACAGTCATTAAGAGAAACAAGGGACTGGGGGGGGGGGGGGGGGGGGGGGGTGCTTTTTTGCCTTTTTTATTTTATTTTTGTCTCCCCAAAACTAGTCTGGAAACTCCTGCTTGTTCTCCTCTGGTGAATATTAATGAGAACTTTTGCCTTTGATTCATTCTGAGAAATGCCTAAGAGGAATTTAATCAAAATATTTGACATAGTTTGCAAAAACCCCGTAACACCCCTGAAGAATGCAGGAGGCAACGTAAGATGGAAAATAACACTGCAGGAGCAAAAAGCAGAGGGTTTATGGTGGGTGTGGGGCCGCAATCTGTCCCAGCTATTACTATTTCTATTTCCTTTGAAGAAAACGACAGTGGAAACCCATCTCTTTGCTATGAGATACATCTGCCACGTTCACTGGCACAACTCCTCGTAGGGTTGGCACAGTCAGCCACTTTGTCTTAACTACCAAAGCATTGGGCCAAGCCCAATTATAGGTGACTTACACCAGCTTGAGCACAAAGCAGATGCTATTGGATCACATAGCACAAGAGTTTACCAATTTCAGAGGCAAACTATGCAAAGAAAAGCAAATATAAGAGATCTGTAGGGTAACTCTCACAAGGTGAAACCCCTAGCAAGGCCCCTAACAGAGTCAGAGGAGGGGAAATCTGCTGTTTCCAGTCTTCAACTCTTCCACCTACAGCTCCTTAGCCAAATCATTCTAAAAAAAAAAAAAAAAAAAAAAAAAGTATCCGTATTCCATGCTCAAAGCCTGTATGAAAGAAACACATCCAAGAAGACTGAGGACATGAAACAAAATACTCTTATTCCCTGATCCACCCAAGATCAGACCGAGCCAGCACAACCTATTCTTTATTTGCTCAATAAAGTGCCGTAACACTAGGTTACAGTGAAACACACCTACTGGGACGTAAGGAACGCACATAAATAAGAACCTCAGAAGAAGGGAGAATAAGGAAAAAGGGGGGAGGAAGGCAGCTACGAAGCACTTTGGCACAGATCTCTGACGAGCAGTGCACACAAATGTAAACCCCCACGCCCAAGGCCAACGGCCGCCGCCATTTTGCCATGCGGCCGGGGGCGGCCCCGCGCCTGCGCGCGCCCCCCCCCCCCCGCAGAAGGCCCATCGCTGGCAGCGCCCGGCTGCGCACGCGGATTGCGCATGCGCACTGCCTGACGCACGCATGCACGGCTCTTTCGTGGCCTTTACCCCCGGAAGGAGCTGGCGGTTGCCATGGCAACGGGGCCTGCTCCGGGGCCTGCTCCTTCCGGTCTCGCCATCTGGCTGCCCCATGCTCTCCTCGGCCCCCCCCTCACCCCCGGGTGCCGTCTCGCCGCTGTTGCCCACGGCCACGTCCAAGGGGCTCCCGATTGTTAGAGCCTGGCAGCAGCGTGCCGTGCCTGCAGCAACCAGGGGCTGTACATGCAGGCATCCCTGTGCCTCATGGCTCAGGCAGAGGCTGCTTAACTGGCTTCATTTCTGTCTTAACTATGGGCATCGTAAATCGTAAATGGCTGAGGGCTTTTACCACTGTCCTGTCATCAGCAGCATCTCGCCATTTCTGTCACACCGCCCACAGGAGGTGTGGTGGGATGAGGTTGATGGCAGATGTTCTTCCATGCTTGAGGCTGTTGCTGCTGGCACGGAGTTAAACCAAGGTGTTTGAGGAAGTGGTTTTGTTCAGAGAAGGCTCAAATGTAAAACAATAAATACAAAAATACTTCGGAAATAAACTGTAAAGTCTGCAAGACAAAGACTAAAAAATAAAAGTCATTCAAATCTTATTTCTCCTTTGCCTGCTTTCAAGGAGAACTTTGGAAAAGAATAAGGTTGGAATGAGGGAGGAGTCCCACATAAAAATTTCCTACCTTTCTGCTATTGTACAGTCTGACAAAGGGAATTGTGGCGTAGGCACACAGCAGCTTTCAGCCTGCTTGATTTTTCACATCATGAGACAAGTTTGCCCGCATCATTTCTTCGTGTGGAACGAGATAATTTTCAGATACTACATTTAGGTGAAGTCGTGACTTGGTAATAAAGCCAGCTTGATCTCATAATAAGGGTACACTGACTCAAGTGAAAGCATTTAAAAGATAAAATGATTCTTATAAGTCAAATGGTACAGTGTTACAGGATGTGCTGTAATGGGAAACAGTGACCAGATAATGAAACACTTGGTACAATTTTCAGACTCAAAATAATTACACAAAACTAAAACCTAATCTGAAAAGATCATTCCCTACAACTGGGTTGGAAAATGTTTCCTCCCTTTGTCAGCAGTTATTAAAACCAAGAAAATCCTTCCTGATAATAAAGCGTTTAACAGGATTTCATAGGAGAGAGAAGTACACACGAAGACATTCAGTTTAAGTTAGGAATACTCACTGATTTACTCTGTCCAAACCATCAAGGGTTGGTCAAAACTGTTCAAAATACTTGATAAGTTCACAGAGGTTTCCTAAGTACATAGTTTCCCAAATAATTCTTACATTAGGAGAATAGGATCTGAGTATGACACGATCGTCATTGTAAAAATGCCAGCCACCTTTCTGTACTGCTTTTACCAGAGTCAAGAGGCGAGGAGATGTTTCTGCTTCCAGGCTGAAGCTAGCTGCAGTTTTCACAGGCATGAAGATGAGCTCAACGGGGTCAGCCGGAATCATCTTGGATTTGTTTCAAAAATCTAGTGTGAAGGAGGATGCAGTATTCCTTTCAAGGAGATGGGAATGGCAGCTCACATCTAGTCAGAGCATAAATGCTTTGTCTTTGGCTATTTCCTTTCTAACTGTAGGATTGAAAGCCTCTCTGCCAAGAGAGGTTGTGCAGTCTCCATCCATGGAGGTTTTCAAGACCCGACAGGATAAAGCCCTGAGTAACCTGGCCTGATCCCATAGCTGATACTGCCTTGAGCAGGAGGCTGAACTACAGACCTCCTTTTGTTCTTCCAACACAAATTGTTCTATGATTCTATTATTTTCATCCATTTTTAATCTGTTCTTCTATCATCTTTGGCTTCTTTCAGGTCTCAAACCAATTAATGGCTAGGTTTGAAAATTCATTCTTACAAAGCATGACCAGGAAAAAGTTGCAAGTTTAACTGCTTGTATGACTGAGACATATGGCTCAGCCAGAAAGAGGTAAAATCTGTATGAGATGAAAATGCCATGAGAGTTCCTCAAGACAAAATGATGAAAAGGGTGAAAAAATGCAAGTCTTTAAAAATACATATCATAGACCTATACGGATTTGCAAAACAATATGGAAAGGCAAAGTAACTACTGAAACATGTTTATAGTACTATAATCTCCACTGTCCTGCATAATAAGGGCCAAGATGACTTCAGGGTATAGTCTTCACTGGCTACAGGGTTATATATCATACAGTCTAAGCTGCTCCTTCATGTCTCCTTCAGACATCTCTCCAAATGTGTCACTTTTTTCCTTCATGAGCCTGAAGATGGCAGCCAGCTGCTCTCTCTGAACCCTGTCAACAAGAAAAGGAGAAGTAGGAATAGCCAGTCCCCAGCACGCACTTTGAGCAAGCACACCATGGTCAAATGAAACATGAAACCAAACGTGGGTCATTTTACAAGCCCAGCTGACAACAGGAAACCTGCCCATGTGAGATGAGAAAGGGATAGCCTCTGGTTCTCTTTCCTCCACCCTCCCAGCTATCCAATTATCTTGCAGATCTCTCTATGGTTCTTTATATATGGAGATGAAACTGGCTGCTTTAGCACCAGCTTCGGAGTTTCTTAGGGCTTCTTTATGCTCAAAGTTCCAGGATAACTCCACATGTGGAATTTTGTAAGGCCACTCTATCCTGATCTAGCAGACCCTGTAACAAAACCGCATTAAGCTTTATCAGCATAGAGTCCTTTCATTCTGTGATGAGAGTATGCACATACAGAGTAATTCAGGAATAACCATTAAATTTAAAATGTATACCCTACCTTAAAACTAGAGACTAGACTGCCTTCCAGGGTGAACATGACTTTAATCAGCCACTGGAAGATAAGATCTTAGATAGAAATCTGCTTAAATTCAAGGGTTCATCTGCCAATGTAAAAAATGAGATGGACTCATGTAGTCAGTCCAGCAATAAGGTGATTCCTCCGTGGGCAGAGTCTGACCAGTAGGCCATCTAGCTCAGATTTACAGCCCTACAAAGTCCCACAGTTGATGATTAACTTCCTGCTCCCCATAAAAAATCGTATCCTGATTTTTGCCTAATCTGAAGAAGTTAACGATTGTTATGTGTCCTGCAGCACAAAGATTGCTATCTGTCAGACCCAGCGCTTTACTTGAGGAATCTTCATAAGAGAGTTTATATTGTTCATTCATCTACTGATCATTGCTTAGAAAAACAAAAGAGGGGGCTGTACAGGAATATCATGTTCTCAAGTACATCATGAATTAATGCAACTGTCTACAAAATCACTTTTTAGGTCAAAATGAATGTGCACCGTGGCTCTGATCTGGGCTGGTACGTTCTCACTACCAGACTCCTGTATGATCGAGACCAGATTGCAGCACTGCCTAGCACACCTCATACCTGACTCTGCTGTGTGAGATTAAAACAATTAAGGAGGTTGTAACAAGAGAGGAGAAATTTCTGTTACTTCAAGGCTCATTTTGTCTGACTGTGGGACCACAATTCAGCAATGGCAACTCAGAGCACAGATTTGTTCCAGTCCCAGCTCCTCCTGCGTCTTCAACATCATCAGTCCTCCCCTGGGCTGGAAATACAGCCTCTGGCTTTTAATTCCACATAGTCATCCTGTCAAGAGTCCTCTGTCCCTGCCACAGCCAGTTTTCTGCATAAGGCTTTAATACACTGTAATTAATCCACTTAAATTCATGTCATTAGTCAACCTGGGGTAGTCTCCCTGCATGTCATATGTAGACAAGCTGTTCCCGTAACAGGAGCAGTACAAATACGTATTGACAGGCAAAACTAGGACACAACCTTTGCTAGAAAGAAGAGCGCGCAGCATCAACACATCAGAAGAGACCGCACCAGGAACAAGATCCATGGAAGAACCACTGGGAAAGGGCAGAGGAGCCTTCGCGTGCTGAGCTCCTGATGAGTGGGGCTCTGCGTTTTCCCCTCTCGAGGCTAAGCCCCAGCAGGAGCAGCTGGCTGTCTTCCCAGCACCACTGCTGCAGGCAGGGCAGGAAGAAAGCGGATCCTGGCAAGAGGAAGCTCATTTGCCAATTACATACTATTACAATTAAAATGCAATTGTCCCAAGGCCAAACATAGCCTGATAATGACGTGGGATCTTCCGGTCAAGAAAGCTCTGCCCACAGGCTGTCAAGCACCTGGATTTGTCTGGCTCTTCTGTGTATTTTTGCACTCACATGCAATACATCCGAGTGCACTTCCCAGACCAGATGAAGGGAAGCACGGTCGTTAGCGATCAATATTTTATTTTAGATCACCGCTGAGCACTAGAGGGCACATTTCCATTCTGATGTGGAGAAATTCAATACACGTCTTTGCCTCACATGTCGGAAATGCATGCCAGCTGGGAATGCTCCACACAGGTCTGCATCGCTCGCTTATTATTTCACAGGCATTAACACTGCTGAAACCTTCAGCTCCCCAAAGCCCCATTTCTTTGTCTGCCCACCTCTAAAATCAAGATCACAGACAACACCCACTTGTTTTTTTGAACACAACATCAGTGCATTTTGCTATCCCCTTGACTTTAAATATCATGGCTGTGCATGTGAAAACAGAAATTAAAAAAGAGCTGGTACTGTGCTGCATAATCTAAAACAAAGGGAGAGCAAAACAAAGATAAGGAGAGAAAAGAGCCTGGGAAAGAAGAGAAAGGCATCAAAAACATGAAACTGATTTAAAAAAGGAGCTTCTCCTATCAAAGGCAACCTTGTAAAACAACTTTGTAGTGTTCAGGGTTGTATTTTTTCTTGACGATTTCAGATCAAACCTACTCCATTCACGAGTAAAATCATTCTCTCCATAAGTGCTGTCCTCAAAGCTACTTGGAATCAAGAGGTAAAACAGGATTTTACTTACTGCTGACAGAATAATTAAGGATTTTCAAAGCAGCCAAATTCTTGATAGGGAATTGAATTTGCATACTTAACTCCCTTAGGCTCCTTTAGACATTTCAGTCCAAAACCGTTACAATTAGCTGAAGTTTTGGGACAGTTAGCCAGAGGCATATTAAAGGAGATTTATGTTTCAGGAACTGCTGGGCATCTGTGTTCACAGCAGCTGAAATCCTGGGCAGAGCTCTGCTTTTGAGAATTTTGCTAATTGCTCCACAGCCAAACAAGACCAGGATCCTACTGCAACACTGGGCTGCTCCAGCAGAAACAGGAGAAAATCCCTGGCTTTCACCACTGGCCTATTGTTCAAGTCAGTGGAATCACTGCTGGGGTAAAAGGCTCGATAAAGCAGAATGTACCTCTAACCTAAAACCCAGATTTTCAACACAAATCTCTTGAGAAGTTACAAGCTGCTGGAGGCAGGGAGAACAAGCACAAACCAAATAAACTATTCAAAGGTTTATTGGACCAAACAAAGGCAATTTTTACAGATTCAAGCCACTAGAATTACAGTCCTTTGTATAAGAGCCACCATCAGATACAAAACAAACAAAACAAACAAAAGTAAAAAATACCCAGACAGCCATTTGAGTTGAAGAAATGGTTGGACTCGCCGCCACTAGCACAAAACCTGGACTCGACTATAGACTCTGCTCGATGTACATCTTGCCATGTAACTTAAACACAACGTATATAAGGCATTCTTTGCATAGTTGGGTGCTTGGGACACAGTCAGCCAGCCAGCACCGAAGGGAGACAGCGGCCGTACTAGAGGGATATCGAAGCAGAGGGGCTGGGTGTGCCTAAACTCGTACGCAAACCACGGAGCATGCTTGCAGTTGTTGGCTGGGAAGGGGCAGCCCAGCCTCTTCCAAAGCTGAAGTCTCCTGCTGTTCTTTAAATGAGCCCTTTTATTAAGAGTTTGCCAACCCGAGGCGCTGGAAAGGACAACTGTGTACAAGGTTTCAAGTATTGTCTGCATAGGAATTAAAAAGGAAGAAAAAAAGAAAAAAAGAAAGCAGCCTGTTGGGTTTCTGATATGTTTGCAGCTTTAGCCAAGAGGCTCTTGTCTTGCAGTGAGGGAAAAACTTTGAAGGACGCATCCCCAGCCAGCCTGGTGCTTCTACAACATCGCTAGAGAACTGGGACCCTCTTCTCACTCTCGCAAACCAGCAGGGTCTGATTTGAAACCTGCTGTGCCTGAAGCAGGTAAATGCCCCCAGCCAACCTCATCTGTACGTGGCAGAGCTGGGGGGGGATGCTGAGTTCTGACTCCCACGGACAAGCCACGGGGCTAGCACGAGAAGAGGGCAATGGAACAGCAAGTGGGCAGAGGAACAGGGAGGGTGTCTCTTCCAGGATGCCCCCCAGCCTCATCCTGAGCCAGAGGGACCCCATGACGCCGTAGCTACCTCCTCAGATCTCTCCCCTTGGGGACCAGAGTAGGGAAGCGTGAATCCAGATTATCAACAGCAGCCCAAGTGTGGTCTCCTAAACCTCCACCACAAACAGAACCGCTAAGCTATCAATCCTCATCACGTCTCAAGTCTTCCCTCTACCTGCAAGATCAGCTCTCTGCTAAAAGCACTACAGAAGCAAGATTTGAGTCGGTCCAGCTACCAGCCTCCCTCCCTCTGACCCCGCTTTGTCCTTCAAATAGAGCAATGTTGTATGTCTGAAATCCTAGGCAGCTCCCACCCCCCAGCAATAAAGAGGAGTTTGGCTCTGGGAAGAAACAGCTTTATGGTCTGGTACAAGGTCCAGGCTGGTCTGGGAGAAGAGCTACGGTTCACCCACCCCTCTAAAGGAACAACACAGATTTCACGGCAGGGCTAACACACGGTGATGAACACAACTAATGGACTTGCTGCAGATTTGGTGTCCGATTTGGGTTCTGTTTGAGGGAGAGGGAAAAAAGGTTCATCTCCTAGGACATCCCAGCCCCCCAAACACAACTCAAGTCACTCCTCGGGCCCAGCCCCAGTCCCTGGAGCCACACAACAGGATCTCCTCACACTTGATAACACAGGAGTTTTTGAAGAACTCAACGTCAGACCAAGAGGGGATGCCAAGTTTTGAGGGCTTATGGATTTCTCTTATGGGTGTGTTTGGTTGGTTTTGGTATTTCTCTCAAGCCTTTAAAGATGCCAAGGGATGCCTTTAGGAGGAGGCTAGGGACAACTTCATATAGTCTTCAGTTCTGCAAAGAGAAACAGGGAGAGAAGAGAAATCATTTCAGTCATTTCACCCCTCAGGTTGGTTCATTATTATTCACATAAAATGAGCAGGGGGATAACTCAGTGTGTTTGGGGCAAAGGCAAGTCAGCTTCCCCCTTCTGGGGGCAGCAAGCCACTGTTGGCAAACCTCATGCCCCTAAGGAGGCACATCGCTTCATCAACTGCAGCAGGATAGCTGAAACCCAACCAAAGAAGCGTCAATCCTCTTGTCTGGCACCAAATCTAAATTACAGCCTTCCTGACCTACTGATGAGAGCTGGAGAAGCCCAGCTAATGGGAAACCTTCGTTAGCTCCAGGGATTACTGCCTCGCTGTCCTGTGCAGAGCCCCCTTGGGCTGCTGGCACACCTGAGCAGCTCAGATTCCTCCTCCTACCTGCAACCAGATGAGTCAGGATCACGTACTGGTCTCACAGGGCAGTGCCCCTGAGCGGGTCGACCTTTCTCGATCTTCCTACTGATGTGTCTGATCGAGGAAAGGAAGCAAAAACCCTAAAAACAGACTCTGTAGGCCATGGGTCTTCCTTGTAATGGAAATTCCTCCCAATATCTCAGGGAAGGAGAGTGAGTTTATTAGACATGTTTTATGGATGGGACATTCAGGTGCTCCCCAAGGTCTTGCAGCATGTTGTTAGCAGAGCAGGGCTAAAAGAATTTGGTCCTTTGTTCTGCCACGGAGACCTGTGCTGAGGAAGCCACAACAAACATTACCTTGCACTTACAAACAAGCGGATGTACCCCAGCCTAATTCCCCTGAATTCAGTAGGATTCATGGTCCCTAACATCCGAGTCTCATTCAGAAGTCATCTCCTGACAGCTAGGGCAGGAGGGCGAGTTGCAGCCTCATTTCTTCCTTACTCTTCTGCAACAGGTTCCGCTTTCCAGCTGCCTTGCGAGTGCAATCGTCGACTCGGATCCTGGCTGGGAGATGCAGGCTGAAGCCTCACGGGGGTCCAGGGTTACCCAGGCAGTGCTGGGGAGGCTCCGTGGCTGGCCCATTAGGACAAAGAAAGGAAATTCTCCGGAGTGGATAATCGCTCTGTGGGATTCGCAGCGCTGAGGATCAGATCATCCCGCTCAAGCCACGCAAGCATAATCAGATTTCGCACATGAGGGCATAAGCTCGTTGCCACCGGGGCCAGCGGGAGAGGTCCCCTCCAGCATGCCGCCGTTGGAGCGGGGAGGGATGGAGGATGTCGGCTGCATCCCCTCCGCAGGGATACTCACCTCCAGGACAGGGCCAGGCAGACAGCTGGGTTGAGATCTTAAACCAAGCATGAGCTTGCTGAGGATGTGTGTCAAAGCCGTGAATTCCCCGTTGCACAACAGGGATACCCCTGTCTGCTCCTGGAGCGAGCTGGGAGGGGGATTACAGAGCACGAGGCAGTCCATCACCAGGGACATCAAAGCCACGTAACCCCCAGGCTGAGAAGCTCTGGCACTGCTGCCCCGGAGTCTGAGAGACTTAATTATCTTGGGATGGAGGCTGAGCCATGAGCCTCTGCTTATCCTGGGCTCTTCCCTCCTTTCCATTTGCCTCGGATGGTGAAATCAGTCAGGCCAGCGTGCTTTCCCCCAGCAGCACATCAGTCAAGCCGGGTTAGGTCCTGCTTTTGCTAGACGCCCATATTTAAATTTAATATAAAGTTGTACTTCTTGTTAGCTGGACTCGGTGACATGCAAAGTACAACTGGAGAACAAGAAGCTCAGACAAGGGAAGGTCCGTGGTTGTAAGGAAGGTCCAGGAGCTGAAGGTCTCAAAGACATCACTTCTGAGCTATGAGGGGCTTGGGGCAACATCTCCGTGGGAGGAACGAGGTAGCAAAAGTCATACAACGGCCCTCACATCCTTCTCATCAGAGCTCAGGCTGCAGCATGCCGAGACCCCCAGGTGTCACACCTGAGCTGGCAGTCTCCTGGGGTCTCCTTCCCGGGGAAGAGGCACTGAGGTGGGAACACTGGAGCGTGAGGTTGACCACCAGTGCAGGAAGCACGAGGTAGCTGGCCTCTGCTGCCAGGCTCACAGGAAGAATGTTCTAGTGGTAGAGCCCTCCTTTCTTTTTGCCCAGCTCGCAGTTCTTCTGCAGCATGACATCAGCATCTCCATCAGAGATGGAAACC
Source organism: Oxyura jamaicensis (assembly GCF_011077185.1). Taxonomy (NCBI): domain Eukaryota; kingdom Metazoa; phylum Chordata; class Aves; order Anseriformes; family Anatidae; genus Oxyura; species Oxyura jamaicensis. The sequence continues at coordinate 4,943,326 of NC_048910.1, read as the reverse complement.
AAGTGTCATTCTGACAGCCTCAGGAGCAGTCCCCTCACTCCAGCTCAGCAGTGGCACTGCACAAGGGCACGGACTTCTTGCCTTAGAGAGCAGACAGCACCCCAGCACTGATGAACAGGGCAGGCTGGTGGCATCCCCACGTGCTTTTATCCCTCACGCGTGCAAAATTCACAGCAGGTCAGGAAATCCTGGAGCCCATCCATGAGCTTTCCAGAGCTTTCCAGAGCAGCCCTTGCACTCCAAGGAGAAGAACCCAGATCATCTCGCTCTAACCACCTCTGGGAATTGCTTGCACCCTTTTCAGGAAGAGTTTCACTCAGAAAGCTGATTTTCAGAAGCACGGAGCATTCCCAGCTCCTTTCCCTGGTGGAGGAGCCAGTGCTTGGCTTCTCAGGAACATCGGTCCTCTGGCCTGAAACGCTGGCAGGGAGGGCGGCTAGCAAGGTGGTTTGGGGCTCTTCTCACCCCGAAGCTATGACTGACCTTGGAGGATCGAGAGCAGTGAGGAAAGGCCCCAGGCACTGGGCAGGCCTGGCAATGGGAGGCCAGGCTGTCCCCAGGCATTTCCCCCCCATCTTGCTACTGGATGGTCCCACCACCAGCACTTCCCACGCCTCTACCCTTGGGGTAGCTACCATCTCACTTCTGGTAGTGATCATACCCCAACCTTGTCTTGGGTCACAGCATTGCAGGGAGAATATGAGAAAGGCCATACTAAATCTAAGCTCTCCCGGTGGTCCCAAAATTGTGGGCCTGTTGCTTCAGCCAACAGGTAAAATATGGAAAGAGGACATCACAGCAGAGCAAGGAGACAGTCAGTGCTTAGAAAAAAAGAGTGAGAGAGCGAGAGGTACCAAAGGGAGTTTTATCAACACAAATCTGAAATTTCTCCTGCAGGACAGGAAAGCCAGAAGGTACACAGGACCTCGGGAAGTACCTGGAGCTCCTCAGGAACACCAGGGAAGCAGCCGAGGCTGCCAGAGCCTGCGGGATCAGGGAGCACAGGTCGCAGCACCTCGAGGACGGGGGCTGGCGAGGAGTTCCTGGGGTCAGGGACTGTGCCACCGGCCAGGCTGGCCTTGCTCACCGTCGTTTCAAGGCAGAAGCCCTCTGTGCATCCCAGCCACAGCCAGGAAGGTGGCTCAGGCCCTGCCAGCTTGGCCCGGAGGCCGTGATCTCCTCTTTTAGTTGTCTGCCCATCCAGGAGCATCTGCATTGCTCCTGAGCCCCTCCAGCCAACACCACAGCAGCGAGGAGAGCTCCGGATGGGGCAGCCTGCACTTCCCTCCATGCCTCGGCGTCGCTGCTCCAGCTTGGTCTGGCAGCTCACATCCAGCCTGGTGCTGTGCCCCGCAGCCATCGGTGCGGCACGAGAGGCAGTCCCAGGCCCCCAGAGGGTTAGCAGACAGATCAGCGAGCTGCCCATGCCGCGTGGGATTAAGCAGAAGCAAATGAAGACAAGTTGGGAGCGTTGGGTGAGGGAGATGCGGAGAAGCAGCCATAAGCTGGGACAATTCGGGACCTGAGCTGCAAGGAAAGCCCTGGGAGCTCAAAGCAGAGGTGCTGTCTGGTCTGAAAGCTCATCCCACGGCAGGGTTGGAGACTCACACCCTGAAAAGGCTGCGGGGGAGCTTGGAAAAGTTTGTCCTTTGGGAAAGGAGAGGAGGGGATGGGGAAGGGGCCTCCAGGCCTCCCCTTCCCCTCCATTTCTGAGGGAGGTACCCTGAGCTGCCCTGTGGTTAAAGCTGCCGGGGACTCGTGATTCAAGCTGATGCTCTATAAATAGGGCCAGAGCTCAACTCCGCTGCTGTCTCGTAGACCAGAGGACATTTTCCCTAGGAGGAAGAGAACTGGAGGCAGAGAACTGCTGGGCCACCAGGAGACCGCTCCTCGCACCAGCACCCCTGGCACCTACAGGGGAACATCAGAAGCAGGGGAGCTCGCTGGGCACCCCAAAGCACGCGTGTCCCTTTCCTCCAAGAGGCAGGCGATGGGTGTTTTGGGGCTGGAGGCAGCCTTGCCCATAGCCAGTGCCATCCCCGAGGCTGGTGGCCGCGGTGAAGCGGTGGCCAGCCTGCCCTGAGCAGAGTCCCACGGCCCTGGTCTTTGCAGCCCCTTGCCACTCCTCCTCCTCCTCCTCCCTCGGCCCAGGACGACTATCGTGCTGCAGAAGATGAAGAGCAAACAAATAATAAAAACCCAAAGCAAGCCCAAACTTACCGGCGTCCCTCATACAAAAGAAGCACCATGCTGGGGAAAGGACAGCAAAGCTGCTGGGCTGGGGGTGAGGGCTGGCAAAGGAGAAGGAAGGAGAAAGAGGCCCAGATCCCATGCTGTAGAGAGGGGAGCAAGCAAGCGAGCCAGGGCAATGTGATGGCAATGCAGGGGGTGGACAGGGACAGATGCGGATGGAGTTCTCCTGAAATACAACCTCCCCCAGATCAGTCCACCCCCTTCTTTCTGGAGGGGTGGGAGTGGAGGTGTTTGAAATAGGTCAAGGTCCATCAGCTAAACCCCTGCAGCTGCTTCCTGCCCATACGTGCTCCGCAGTCATCGCTGCGAGCATTGTCTGGTTCACCACTGAACTTCGGCACGGGTCTCCCTAAAGCCACAGCTGCATCCCTGCTTTGATTTGAGATGTCTGGCAAAGCAAGGGAAGGTCTCTCCTCTCCTCTCCTTTCCTCTCCTCTCCTCGCCACCTTTCCCTGGAGCCAGGCTCTGGCCGGGCCCCCTGCCTTGCTGCAGGCTCCAAGCCTGGCTTTGTTCAGTGCCTCATAACCAAGAAGCACTCTGAACCCAGCTGGGGAGGAGCCAGGTTTCCATTGCTAAATTCCCACCCAGAAGAGCACCAAGGGTGAGATTTACAGCCATCCAGCTCCCCTTGCTTGAATCCCTATTTGCAGTTGAGCCCTAGGCTTAAGTCAAACCTGGATTCAGGCAGCATCTCCTCGGCCCACCCATGGCTGGCCAGGAGGGCAGGAGGAGAACTTGCTCCTAGGAGGGTGAGCTGATGGTGGGAATCAAGCAAAGGAAACCAGGCAGCTCTCCCTTGCCTTCTCCTCAAGTCTTACAGAGGCCGGGCTGTGTTTGGGGGGATCACCTGCCCCATCCACGAGTGCAGTCTGAGCAGTTTGGTGCCATTCACTCAGATCCTGCTCGAGGGGATCCAGAGCATTGTGGGCTGGTGGGACAGGGTTTTGTCCAGCTCTGCAGATGCCCTCCTGATCTCAGCTGCACCCTGCGGGGTCAGGGGCATTCCTGTCCCCTTTCTGACTTCCCACTCCTCTCCCAGCGCAGCTTAGGGTTACACAAAACCACAAACATTTCATCCGAGCACAGCCTCTGCCTGGTGCTGCAGCCCACGCGGCACTGAGAAGCATCTCGGTGGCTTCGTGCTGTCCGGGGAAGCTGACTGATTGGGAAATGTCGCTGCGGGACCCAGAGCTTCACCTCTGTGCCCCGGGGGGCCAGGGGACAGCCTCTGGCTTTCCACCCCACCTCTCCCTAAACCTGAGAAATGATAGAGGATAAAGGAGAGACCTTTCCATGGACCATTACATGGGATCTGCTCTCCTTTCTGCATCCTGCGCACCAAAGGAAGAGCAGCAAGGACAGAGCACAGGCAGCTCAACCTCTCGGCATCACCGAGGCCAACCAGGACTTTGCCAGGACCTGCGCTGCCTTGTTGAAAGAGAGAACCGAAAACAAAAACCCCAGGGAGTCGTTCCCCTGATTGTTTTCTACTAAAAGCGAAGCCTCGTCACAGCTGTCACTGCTCACCACAGCCCTGATCATGCTCCTAACTGCCAAAACAACCCCACTAACGTCTTTCTAGCTCAGGGGAGGGTGGAAAAGCAGCTGGCAGAGACCGCTGCAGTCCATCCACGTGAGCCAGGCCCTGCAGCATACCAGGCAGCCTTTCCTCTCCCTCCTGCATGTGCACAAGGTGCCCAGCCAGGCCGGCAGACGGGCACAGGCTGCACCGCTCGAGCCCCACGTCCCATCCCGCACCCCTGCTTTGCCCCACGGCAGCTCCACTTGGCAATCGATGGCCGAAAGCCTCAGGTGCAGCACAGAAAGATTTGGGAAACACGCTGCGCTGCCTCGACCAAAGGCTGCATCCTTCCCCTGCACTCTTCCCCTTCCTGCCCAGACTGTTTTTCTCCCCCAGGGGAACGAACACTACGTGCTTCTGCTCGAAAAGCCCCGCTAACCCACCAGGTGTGGTCGAGCACGGCCAGCACCCAAGCAGATGGGTTTGTCAGCAGCAGTTACTGGCCTCCCTTACCGAGGAGTCCCTCTGTTTTTTAAGACTGAAGTACCCAAAAGCAGGAAGTTGCATCGCTCCGTAAAGGTCACATTCCTTCCCCTTTGAGGACAGATTTAGCTCCAGACCGAAGCCACAAGACTCCAGTGAATGGTAGGCGAGATAACTGCAGCTTCTGGAGGGATGCGGATTAGAGCAGAAGTGGGTTTTTGGTTAAACAACCCATGCTACTGCTTGCCTGCTCTCTCCCAGCTGGAAAAAGAAGGAATTCAATGGCATCTCCAAAATCAGGTGTCCCAAATTAGGACTCATGGGCTATGACAGGCAAAATGACAACAGGTAGCCTTAAGGGGGGCCTGGGGGACCCCCCTGCTTTTTGGGGATGTTGCTTACAAGCTGCTTCACACGGGTCCCTGCTGGTCCCTGGGGAAACAGGGGGGGCTAACAGCACCCCAGCTCCAGCTCTGTGCCCTAGAACTAATTACCAGCTCGCCCAGCAGCCCTAAATTTCCTAATCAGGAAACAGAAGCTGTCGTGGGATGTCTGATGAGGCCTCCAGGCTGGAGGAGGTGAGCGCCTGAACCCAAAGCCCCGGTCCCGGTCCCTTTGGGGCTCATGGAAGGCGAGATGGAGGCAGAGGGGAGCGGGCTCATTAATCTGTTATGAGGAGGGAAGGGAGAGAGGTGGGGAGGGATGGAGGGAGGACAGGCAGTCAACTGCAATCAGATACAAACCCTCCCCCCAAAAAGCCAAAGAAAAGAAACCCCAAAGCAAAAAAAAAAAAAAAAAAAAAACACATTAGCAGCTGTTACCGGTGGTACCACTACCCCTAAGCAACGGCGCGTCCTTACCAAAAAGGTTTGCAAGAATGATTGTGGCCGAGGACCTAAGGTACTTGCTACAGAGATGTGAGATCAGAGGTCAGCTCAATCCTGCAACATAAAGGTGGCAAACCTGGGTCACAGCGGGTCGGCAGCGCGGTCGGGGCGCGGGAGAGCGTGGGGTGCGTGGAGACGGGGAGAGAGGGACAGGGCTGCCGAGGGAGGAAGGTGCAGGACGGGGCTGAGCCGCTGCCCTCGGCTTGCCCGGGACCTTACCTGGCAGCAGCCCTGTCCCCTTGCACCACCTGCGAGGCCTGAAATGAGAAGCTGCTTGATGCCACAGTGAAGTTTTTTGGGGGGGAGAAAATAAGCCAGCGACATAGCGAGACAGGAAAAAAAAAAAAAAAAAAATCACAAAGCTGCCTGAAAGAAACGAACAAGAGAAATACGGAAGAGAGACGAGAAAATAAAGGAGCGGTAGGGAAACACGCTGCAAGGGCCCTTAGGGTGGAAAGATGCTGCGAGATCCTATAGGAACCCAACGCCCAGGCAGTGTCCGTCAGTCCCAGGTGCACGGTCTTGCCCTGGGAGCGCTATGGACGGACGTGAGCAGCGATGCCTGGCAGGCCCCCTGTGCCTGGGAAGGGTCCACCACCCCCTGCAGCCTGTCCTTTGGTCCAGAGTACAAAATCCCGGCCCCACTGCTGTCCCCAGCCAACGTCCCCAGCACCACGGGTGGCAGCAGGAGCATTTGTGCCACAGGGGAACCAACCTGAGGCCCTCCATGATTCCCATCCTTGAAACCCCGAGCAGTGATTTCGCTCAGCTGGTTGCAGGGAGCTGCTGTGCACAGGGTTTGCATTTGCCTTTAGTGGCAGATTTTTGTATCGGTGCCTAACAGGATCCTGAAAAGCAATTCCCATCGCGCCCCCGGGGCTTCATTCGCATTCACTCAGCCCACCATCAGTTCCACCATCAGTTCCACCATCGTCCTCCCCGAGGGAAAACACACCACCGCTCACAGCCCTGCTTAGTGCCGGACACGTTGGGTGCTTCGGGCGTGATAAAGAGAGCAAAAGGAAGAGAGCAAACATTTCTCCTGACGCCAGCAAGGCAGAGGCAGCCCACGCTGGTTTCTGCTGCTGATGCCGGAGCACACAGCCCGTGCAGCTCTGCTCCCAGCACGGCCACGAGGCAGGCAAAGCCACGAGCTGGGAGCCTGAAGGCCAGGGGAGAAAGGGAAGTCACCTCGTAATGGGAAAGACGGGTCGACATGAAGGGAAATGGTGTGGGCTGCAGGGTCAGCTGGTTAAAGCACCACCTGAGCCTCCCCAGGACCCGAGCGAGCTCATTTCAGCCCTTACAGGTGTGTGGATGGGTGCTGCCTGCTGGGGAGCACCCAGGAGGGGAGAGGTAATGATCCCTCAGTCCTTGCCTTCTCCGTGTGGGGCATGGTGGTACCAAACCACAGCACTGCAGGGCTGACAAATTCCCCCAGATCATCCCAGGAGGTGGAAACCAGCGGGCACCAGGACCCACAGCCCTTCCACTGGGATGATGAGGGAGGGAACACCACCTCCCAGGCTTGTTTTGGGCCGCCGCTGGGAAATAATCGGTTCCCTGAGCAATCCCAAGTGGGAAGGGGCATGATCCCCATGTCTGTAAGGGCACGGCCTGCTGCAGAGGCTGCTTGTAGGGCAAAGCCCCTGGCTGATGGCTCCAGGTCAGCACGGGCTGGGGGTGCCCGAGGGCCGAAGGGCTCCCCCCACACGCTGCCAGACAAAGGCACCGCAGCACAGGCTGGGTCCGGAGAGGGCTTTGCAGCTCCAGGTGCAAGGCTGGGGCTGGCTTTCTTTGTAGAGGCTGGGAAGTGGGAAATGATCAGCTAGAAAGCTCGGTTGTGGTCGCAGGACAGGGCCCGAGCTCAGGAGGAAACATCAGCAAGGACTGTGGGACGGGTAATTCCTCAGCAGGCCTGCTACAGGCGAATCCCAGTCTCAGCCCCGTCACAGGGAGCTCTAAAGCTCCCCACTCACTCGCTTTGCTCTGGTATTTCTAACTATGCCCATGTCCTCAGCTCGGAGGCCATCCTGGGGCAAAGGGAGGGGAAGAAGCTGGCGATCAGCCCCGCAACAGACGGGAATCAGCGAGGTGCTAGCAGGGCCGGGGGAGCTACATGGACTTGGAGGAGCTGGGACATTTGGTCTGAGCTCAGCCAGCCCCAGATGTATGTCTGTAGGGCCACAGCGTCTCATCTCCCTGCTCGGCGTGGCTTTGTTCCCACGTTTTCCTGGCTGGGAGAGGCCCGGACCCGCGGAGCGCTGAGCCGTTGAGCTCAAGGCTGCTGAGGGAGCAGAGGGAGGCCTGCACACACCCAGCTCGCTTCAAGAGGGTGCCGACCAGGTCGGGCGAGGAGAGGAAGGAAGCTCAGCGTACCTTTGTTCTTCCTCGAGTTCTTCTTTGGTCATCATCGACTTGTACTGGTTTCCCCTCAGCTTTCCAGGACTGTATTTAAAGGAGAACGTCTCGTCTGCAGCTGGAGAGGGCGAGAAGGAAGAGCAAGAGATGGCGTGAGCCAGAAAGCACCCGAGAGTGACCATCCACACCCGTGGGCTTGTTCCCTCCGGCTGCTGACCCCTGCTCCCACACACACCCTGGGTTGCCCCACCACAGGAGATACCTGCAGGCAGCTCCAGAGCCTCCAGAAAACGCGGCCAGTGCCGGGGATTGCAGCAGAGAGCCAGGGGATTTTGCAGGCCTGAGGACTGCTGTGAGCTCCCTGCACTGGGAGCAGACACGCAAATCCTACAGCACGGGAAGCGCACGCTATCGCTCTGCCTGCGTTCAAAGCCTCGCAGACCCATCCCGGCTTATCCAGACATGCTAATCCTGCCCTGATTAGCTCGCAGCATTTACTGCTTCTCCTCTCCAGACCTGCATTCCTCTTCTCTCCCCCTCCTCGTCCAGGGGACCTTTCAGGGGATGCTGCCCCGAGCAGAGCTGGTGCGGATCACGCCGCCCAGCAGCTCCCCTGAGCTTTCAGCCCTCGTGTCAAAGCCGGCGAGGAGAGGAGGTGCCGAGCTGTGCATCCCGGGGTACAGAACGGAGCCCATGCGGCCCCCACAGCACCGGCACGGCTGGTGCTGAGCCCCTCCGTCACAGCAGCAGATCCACGAGGCCACGGGGGTCTCCTCATCCTCCTCCCAGCCTAGGCCCTGGGCTAATTAGCACCAGAGCTCACGGCCTCTGAGCCAAAGCCGATCCTTCTCCAATCGGATTTTGTTGGAGCGCTATTTGCTTTTAAAAACCTCTCCCCTGCTTTATCTTCCCCCGCGCAGGAGAAAACAACGGGAGCGGAGGGCAATCCAAAGGGCAGCCCGGGAGGGACGGCCGCTCGGGGCAACTGCTTTTCCTGGTTAGCTGCGGGCTGTTATCTGCGAGCCTTTATCTCCCAAGGACTGCAGACCCGGCTGCCTCCCGCCGAGCCATCCAGCATTGCTCCTTCGACGTCCACACAAAACATCTGTGCTTGCCACAGACCCGCGCAGCCCTGGGGCCACTTCTGAGGAGCCTGCAGAAGGAAGATGTTATCTCACTATCCTCACCTCCCTGGAAAAACGCACGTTATCCACAAACCAAAAACCCCGGGTGATACCTCCGGGGGACCAACAAGACCCCAAAAGCAGTGAAACTCCTCTGACTTCCATGGCAGGAGAGAAAACCCCAGCCCGTGTAGCCTCTGGCCCCCAGGGAGCCCCTTCCAGCCCCGACTGCTGTTTACTGTGGGCAGCGCATCCAGGAAAGTCTCCGCTGCCCCAGTGACCACCACCCCACAGCCTCTCCCCTCCCTTCCTCACACCCAGCATTCAGCATCAGCGGCTTCCCTTTTATTTTCTGGGCAATCTGGGCAAAATCCCTTACAGATTTTCTCTGGGGCTCGATTTAGCAATTCCTCCAAGCGCAGGCTCCCACGTGTCTGCAGCGGCTGCCAGCACTCTTGGAAACCTCGGGGACGCCCAGGCAGGTCAGAGCCTCATCCTGCCGACGGGACACCCGAGGTGCTGAACGCAAGCTGTGCACAGCTGGGTACGGGACCGAGCGTCCCAACCACTGCAAGGTCACTGCGTGGGGAGCGTGGCGTGGTGGTGGCAGCAGCCTTCCAGCGCAGATCCCGTTTCCTCCCTTCTTTTCTGTTCCTCTGACCCCACGGAGCTGTCCCGTGAAGTCCTGGTGATCTGGTCGCTCGCTGCTCCGCAGCATTTCTCTAATCCGAAAATGCTGCCAGGGAGCAGCCTGGCTTAACCCAGCCCTGACGTCCGAGCACCTCCATGCTGCGATCCCCACGTGTTCAGCCTGGCCGTATCCCACTTCCCTCGGTAGAAAACCCCCTCCAAACCAGCAGCCGAAAAAGCCAGCTGGAAACGGGTAATGCTGCAGCTCCTCAGCCCCTGGGGGTGGCCATAAAAGTGCACGGGAAGAAAATTCGGCTGGCCCTGCCCTGGGAGATCTTGGGGGGGACAACAAAAAAACAAACAAACCCCAGGGTGTAACATCCTGTTCCTTGCCCCGATGCAGAGCAGGAGCTATTTCATTACCTTTGTCTCGCCTGCCTGATTTCAAGGACAATTAAAATCATTTCCCTCACGCGGTTCTCTGCCAAAAAAAAAAATGTATTTGGGGATTTGGCCTGTCCAAAAAAGGGCAGTTTCATTGCCACCCCGCCAGAAAAGAAACAAACAGGGAGGAGAGGAGGTTACCTATCTCGCTGCCCACACATTGTGGTTACAAAAAAAAAAGGAGCCAGCGTGCAGCTTTGGAAAGCGCTGGATGTTTTCTGAGCTCGGGAACTTTTTCTTCAGACTGAAAAAAAATATTCAGGAAACGAACCCAAAACAGCAGGCAGGGCTTCCACGGGGATGGCGAAAACACTAGGGGAACACGAGGTGACCTACTTACGGGGAGCCTCGCGGAGATCCTGTTAAAGAAAATATTTGTCTTTCATCTCCCTGCGCTTGCATCGGAAGAGACCCTGGGCTTGGAGGGGTGGGAGCGGGGTGGGAGCACCCCCGAGCTCTGCAGCTGCTGCTCCCTCCCTGCGGGAGGGATGGCACGGAGCGGGGACGGGATGCTCTTTTTGTCTGCCTGTTCCCGTAGAGACTTCCTGGGTTTTGGGGGATGCTGGGCAAGGCACGAGCCCGAGATGATGGTCTCCATCTGAGCCCCAGCCGCCTGGGGGTGATGCACAGCGGTACAGCTCCCAGACAGCCCTGACCCCAAAGAGGCAAAAACCCTGGCAGAGCAACGTCACCGAGCATCTGTGCAGCAGGATGTGGCCCTTGTGCCTCAAACTGGGTCCTGCTGACACCCTTGTCACCAGCTGGACGCCCAGCCGGGTGCAGTAAGCGTCCCCTGGCAGCCCTGCCTGCCACGAAGGTGCTTCTCCCACCCCGCGGGCACGGCACCGGGCTTCAAATTGGATTCCCCGGGGCATTAGGTGTAATCCTCCTGAGCCAGGATCGCAGCCTTAAAAAGGGCAGGTGGAAAGTGGGGCAGGGAAGGGGGAATGTCCCGCACCCTCCTGCAGGGCCGGGACTCGGGGGACGTCCCAGCACCTCTGGGCAGGGCAGAGTCCCCCCGGACACGCGTTGCTTGTCCCCATCTGTTTCATTTTCTTAGCACAGCAGCTGTCAACCCAATGAGCCAATTAATCATTTTCCAATCAACTAATTGCCTAATCAGTTAAACGCGGCTCTGATTAAAGCTCCCGGAGATCTTCCTGGAGGGGAGCAAGGAGCTTTTGGGGCAGCTCCATGGTGCTGTCCCAAGGCACAACGGGGATGCAAAGAGGGGCTGCTGGGGCGCAAAGCTGGGGCTGAGCAGCCAAGTGAGTCTGCCTCTCGCCCACCCTGGCTCTGGGCACTAATCCTGGCTCTTGTCTGCTCCCTGCTATTTATAAATAGGGACATAAATATAAATAGTGGCTACGGGAGCCATTGGGTTGCTTGTGGGGACCCCGGTACCTGCTTCCCCTACATTTCCCTTCGTTTTGGGGTGCCCGTCCCTTCTCCTCTGCATTGCCCGGAGGAAGGAGACCATCCCCAAGCTCTCGGGGGTTCAGCCTCTCAGAGCCTCCCCCTGCACGCTGGCTTCCTCGGCACTCACCATCCTCATCCTCCGGCTCTCTCACCACCAACTTCTCACTTTCTGAGTCCGGATCTTCCTCCTGGAGGGGATAAAAGACAGAGCAGCCGTGAGGGGAAGGCACTGCGCTAAATCACCCACGCTCAGCCTGGCCACGAGAGCCCGCAGCTGGGCACTCCTTCCCTGCCTCATTTGGAGAAGAGGGCAAAAGGATGCCCGCTAACGAGAAGTGCTCGTTAGCCTGCTTCCTTCTCACTGGGCACCAGCGGGGTTTTGGGCTGTAAACCTCCAGCACCTCCCCATAATGCAGGGGACTGTGAGAAGCCCCCAGGCACGGCCACGTGCCCACCGGGGCCGGCATCCCACAGCAGTGGCTGCGAGCACACGCGCGTGTTGTGGAGGCTGCTCTGGTCCCCGTGCCCACAGGGCTGCCATGGAAGCGATTTCCTCCCTCGGGCCCTGGAGCACCAAAAAATAGCCCTAGGAGCACAGGAGGCAGGTTTTGGGCTGGGTCCAGGGAATGGAGAGGCAAGAGGAGCATCCTGCCCGGGCATCCCGTACATGTGCTCCGGGGGATTTGCGCTGGGACCCCAGGACGCACTTCCCTGCTCGTGCTGCACCGGCCGGGCTTTGGAGCACAGGAATTAAACAGCACGGCTGGGTTTTTGTTGCTGTTGTTGTTTTGTTTTTTAATAGCACAAAGCAAGTCTGAAAGTTTTTAGGATTGCCTCCCACGAGCTGCAACAAGCTTTATCAAGCCCAGATTCCTCGCGCTTGCGGTACGCACAGAAGAAAGCCACGCAGACGGGAAGCGGGGAGGGAGGGAACCTCGCCAGCCCTGGAGATAAGGCTGCAAACCCCCCCCCCCCCCCCGGGGTGAAGCCCAGGCACCCACAGCACCCTGAGCACCCACCGTGATCCCAGCTCACAGCGGCGGGGCTCACGTGCCAAGGACAAAGAACATGGGATGGGGGAGAAGGAGCGTGGGGGGAGCCCGGGGGGGACGTGGGGAACGGAGACCCGAGGGAAACCTGGACGGACCCCGCGCAGGGTTTGCAGCGCACGGCTTTGTATAAACCACCCCATGGTGGTATGCAGCAGAGAACCGGGCTGGTTTGTCATCGGGGAGGAATGTGCATTATTCACAGCCACTCGGCTTCTCCTCGCCACCCAGCTCTCGGGCTCCCCAGAAGGACACGCGGCCGAGCCCCCCGCCCCCAGCAGCCACCGCTATTTTGGGCCACGCTTCCTAACATGGGCACTTGCTGCGACACCCCCAGGGCCGGCAGCACCCAAAGGAGCGGCTTCGGGGAGGGGATGCTCGGCCCTGGCCCTGGGGACGCTCCCGGCAGAACCCCGGGCAGCGTTTTGGTCACATCCACCCCGCATCCACCCCGCCAGGATCCACCCAGGAGGGATTTTTTTAGCCTGTTCCCTGCCCAGGCACTGGGAAGGGGGAATTTCTTGGCATTTAACGGTGGTAGCAATTAGGAAACGTGGGTACTTTCTGTTTTCCAGCACGGGGAGCAGCCTTCCTCCCCCAAATGCTGCCGAACCCCCCAGGGATCTGGGGGAACAGCCCCAGCGAGCAGCAGGGACCCCTGCCTGAATGGGTTCACAGAGCCGCATCCCTGCCGAGGATGAAGGAGAAGAAGAGTCCCAGACCTCCAGGGATGGGAAATATTTCAGCTCCGACCCTCTGGAAGCACCATTTGGTGGGAGCAGAGGGGGAGCAGCCTGGGCTGCCGAGCTGGCAGGCGACAGCAGCGTGCCATGGCCGTGCCGGGAACCCCTGCCCGTGGCAGCCGCTAGCTCGCTGGAGAGCCAATGTTTTTCTGCTTAGGGGCAGGTGCCAGCACCTCCCTTCCCCCTTGTGCTGCAGCCCTGGCTCCGATATCCGTCTGTCTGTCTGTCTGCTCACGACCAGCTGCCAAGGGGTGCGTACGGGGCCAGGCCAGGCATGGCTCCCAGCCCCGGGCGCACGTCCGAGGAGCATTTCTGCACCCCGAGCACACAACTCCAGCCAGGAAAGGATCCCCTAAGCCCCAGGGGAGCGCAGCGGGCAGGCTTCACCCCAGGATCACGTCACGTTCACGCAGGGGTTTGGGGATGCTAAAGCCCAGCAGGCTGCTGCAGAGCGAGGGACACCAAACGGGGACCTGCACGGAGACCCTGGGACGCTGCTGCAGGAGGGGAGAGGAGAGGAGCAGCTCTGCTCCCCAACCTTCTCCGTCGCAGGGAAGCGTCCCCCAGAAACGTTCTCATCCCCCAGGTTGGGGCTTCTGCAGCTTTGAGGCAGAACCGCCTGGGTCCCTGCGCAAAGCCGCCCTTCCTTCCCCTCCCAGCCCAAGCTGAGCCAGCCCCGCGGTGCCCGTGGAGGCGGCCGTGCCGTGCGTGGGCAGGGAGCAGGAACGCCGCGTCCCCGTGGCCTTGCAGCCGAATACCAGCGCGGGGCCGGGAGCAGCCCCCGAGCAGCCTTGCAAAACAGCGGCCAGGGACAAAACCCACGCAAGGAGCCGGCCGTGCCCGCAGCCCAGACAGCCGGGGCAGAGGGGAGAGCGTCACCGCACCCCGGGGAGATGGCCCCCAATTTCCAGGCAGGCTTTTCTACACGAAGCACAGCCCAGAGGAACGCAGGGTGAGTGCAGCAAGGAGCAGGGAGCAAAGAAACGCAAACCAGGCCCAGACGGCAGCAGGAGCCGCTGGAGATTCGGACACCTGAGCGCTCCGACCGCCAGCCTCCATCCCTCTAGTTTCACATCAGCAAACATACCCGGAACAAGAAAGCCTCTCTGCAGAAAAAGAGGGTGACAAAAAGCACCACGGGCTGCAGGGGGGCTGCTCACATCCAGGAGCACCTGGAGGAGGACTGACACAGGCTGTCCAGGCCAGCTGCCGCGGCAGACAAAGGTGGCATTGCCTTCGGCGAGGGGACGCGCGGGGCAGCAGCTGCCTGGCCCCGGGGCTGGGAACGTGCCCGCGGCCCCCGGCTGCTCCCCCCCTGCAGCCGGATCCGGCCCCTGGCACAGCTCAGCACAGCCCCTGCCTGCTCCGGTCCCAAACCCCCCCTGTAGAGCTGGCTGCTTTGCAGAGCGGCTTTGGGAAGCCCACCCCGGCTGTGTGGGGTGGGAACTGATGTGCCGGTGGAGCAGGGGCAGCCAGGAGCAAGCTCAGGGAAGGGGATCGCGGCAGCAGCCCTGAGAAACGCAGCCCACACGGCCACAGCCCTGCCAGCACAGGGTTAAAACCCAACAAACCTTAAATAACAACGGCAATCCAGCTGTCTTGGCTCGTGGCAGACCTTGGCTTTGGAGCTCAGGCATTTGTTAGCTCTCAGAAATGTGCTTTTGCCCTTTAGTTTCCGCGGCCAGCACGCAGACGCCTGTGCGCGAGCCTGACTCCAACAGCAGAGGCTCCAGACAAAAGCAGGGCTGAGGCCAGGACCTCCTGGGAGGTTTCGGGCACGGCAGCGCTGGGCACAGCCCCGGCCCCCCGGGGAAGGCAGCTCGGGTGTGCCAGCTTGGTGCTGTCCCCCTAAAACCCCATGCATGGCTCTGCCACCATAGGGGCCCTCTCCCAGCCCGACCCGAAGCAGGGAGCGGGCCCTCGGGGGGCAGCTCTGTGCCGTGGGAGGAGGCCGGGATCCCCATCACAGCTTCATTCGGTCTTCAGCTCATTTCTGCCTGACCGGAGACGTTTCCTCCCCGCTCCCTCCATCCCCCAAATGGGTTTCCCTTCTCGTTAGGGACACGAGGAGGCCGTCGGGCTGGGGTCCTTCTCCTCTACCTCGGTCAAAGGGACAGCCCCGGTGTCTACGGGCAGGATGGGGACAGGCAGAGCCCCACTGCGGGCAAAGGGAAGGTCCCAGGGCTGCAACGAGCGGGAAGAGAACGGTCCTGGAATGAGCTCCGGGCCCTGCGCCTTGCCATTTATGGCTGCGCTTTCTGATCCAAGCCTGATGCAAGACTTTGCAAGAGAAAGAATACAAAGAAAGCAGACCGGAGCCAGAAAGAGAGAAGGCAGGAGGAAAAGGGAAAGGAGCAAGACTTTTTTTTTTTTTTTTAAAAAAAAAAAGAGACATCAGGCAGGGTTTAGCCAAGCGAAGCAGCTGCCGTGTCGGCAGCTCCCTTTCACCCCGGCCCCGTGGCTCTCCATCCTCCTGCCATCCGAAGCAGCTGAGCCACGCGGCGGGGCTGCTCTCCTGCCCCGGGGCACGGGGCTGCCGGCCCCGGGGGGACTTCGGGGCCGTGTCCCCATACAGAGAGGCAGCACTCCGCAGGCCTGACCCCACAAAGCTGCCCTGACACCGCTGCTGTGGCCAAGGACGGGCTGTGGAGTTGCCGGTGCCCCACTGGAGCTCTTGGGGTGCTCCCGTGCAGCTCCCGGGGGCTAATTAAAGCCAGGCTAATTAGACACACTCCCCTCCAGCAGGGGAGGGGATAGGAGGTGTTAGAGGCTGGAGGTGCCGACTTCTTGTATTTAAACAGGATCCCTGCTGGGCGCTTTGTGCAGTCCCGGTGGGTTCAGGGCTGCTCGGCTCAGCGTTAGGGGCAGGTGGAAGCCCCCCCGTGCCCTGCAGGTGACAGCACAGACACGGGGGGTGCACAGCCCCGTGGTGGCAAAGTGCCCCCCTCCTGCCCACCCCTGGGGAGCAGCAGCCTCTGGGCAGGGCAGAAGTACTCATTAGAGAATTGGAGATTTGGGGTCAGTTTTTGCGGATTCAGCAGCCAGCAGCTTTTCGTTGGGGAACACTCCAGCAGCAGCGCCTCGTCACTTAACGAGCTGGGGCCGAGCACAGACAGTGACACACTAATTAACTTTTTTTTTCAGTGATGGAAACCAGCAGAGAGGAGGGGAACCACGGCCAGCAGCTGATGGACACGAGGACTCTGGGCTCCTCTCCCTCTGATCCCTTCTCTGTCCGACCTGCCCCAGAAGATGCAGCACGGTGCTGGTCCCCCGAGCACCTCGCTGCCCCGGGACAGGACACGGGGCCGTGAGGAGGGAGCAGGAGGATGGAGCAGGAGGGACGCAGAGCTCATCGGCTGCCCCGGGAGGGAGAGGAGACAGCAGGGTGCACAGCTCCAGCCAGCCGTGAAACGTGTCAGGGCCGCAAACCCCGAGCAGGTTCATCCGTCAGCACTTGGCGGAGCGCTTAATGGCCGCGGGGAGCCCGGACCAGCCCCCGCTGAGCAGACAGGGGAAAAATAAATAATAAAAGGAAAAGGGAAGCAAGATCTCAGAGCGCAGCCCTCCGCTGTATGGAGTCAACTGAGAGGCCCCGAGCCCGCAGCAGCCCGGAGCTGTCTGGGAGCCTCTGCTGAGTCACATCGGGGCCGCAGCCCCCAGCACAGCCACGGACGGGCTCGATTCCACCAAAAGCAGCCTGCGAAGCACGCGCTGCTCCGACCGAGCTCCCTGCCCGGGGGCCAGCCCCATCCTCACCCCTAACATTCATGGGAAAAGGAGCAAAAAGGCAGCTTTGAGGGCATTTGCAGGGAACGTCTCACAAAAACAAGGGGGGCTGCAGTGCTGTGGATGGTCTGCCCTGCTCTGCCCACGGGATCAGCCCCCCCAGGCGATGCTCCCCGCTCACGCGGGCGCGGTGCCTGCTGGAGATGAATGCATTCCCTGCTCCGTGCCATCGCCGCCGGCTGCCCAGCACCGCCAGCCCCCGCCAAGCTGGCAGCCTGCGCCGGGCTGCGCTGGCAGCCACGAGACCACGCACGGGGCAGCGTTCCCAAACACTTACTCAGCAGCGGGACGCATCCCTCCCCCTCCCTGCTGCTCTCCATCACCGCCCGGATCGCAGCCGCCCCCTGGTCCTGCTCCTTCCCCAGAGAAATGCAGCTCAGGGGCCAGGGCACCTCGTGCTGCCCGGCTCCTACAGCAAAGGAATCATTTCGCAGGCAAAAAAAAATTGGCCAGGACCCTTCTCAGGTCCCGTGCCCATTTTTGCTCTGCTTTAAGAGGAGCTGGCACAACCTGCAGCACAGCAAAGCGCCCTCAAGTCCGTGATCACTCAATGTCAGGCTCACCGGGGCATTGCTGGGGTCAGGAGCCTCCCGCGCGCCCCAAGCAGACCCCACGGTGCCGCCTCTGCCTGAACAGAGCTGAGCACATTTCTGAAGGATTGCAGCGGTGCCTGCTCAAGGAAATTGGGGCTGAAGAGCAGCCAGAAGGCAGGAAAAACATTCCTGAGAAGGCTCATGCTAACGAGACAGCCGAGGAGCTGCGTGCTGGGAGCGCTGGACATGTCCCACCAGGGCGCCCTGCTTGTTCAGAAGGCGCTGGGCGCTCCCCTGGCCCCACAGCGGCTCCAGCTGGGTGCTGCCAACAAACCCGGCTGGGATCCGGCCAGCTCGAGGCAGGCACGGGGCTCCCAGCCCGACAAAGCAGCCGGGGCTCAAAGGCACCCCTAAATCACCCTGCAGGGGGACAGAAGCCGTGACGAAAGAGGGGGGCTGCTCGAGAGCCATACCCAAGGCCGAAAAGGGCGCAGGAGCTCGGGGAAGGAAACTGGGCGTGAGGAGACGCCGGGGTGCCAGCAGATGGGTGCAGACCCCAGGACAGAGCTCAGCCCACTGGGACTTCCCCGAGGCGATCCAGCGAGTCAGTGGCGAGGGCCGTCTGTCTGTCCGAGGGCTGTCTGCCTGTCTGCGTGCTGCCCAGCAGCCTGGACACGGTCGCTGAGTATTACGAACGCTGCTAATAATAGCCAGCAGGCGCCGGCGCCCAGGGCCTGCGCTCCCCAGCCGAAGCACGCAGCGTGAGCGGGCTGCGGGCAGCATCCCGCGGGGGTCTGTGAGCCACCCCATTGCTCGCTGACCCCTTTCGGGGTGAGGAGCCGTCCCAGGAGGCATGCAGTTTGCTCAGACCCCTCGTCACCAAGCCCCCGGCACAGGGCATTAGGGCAGAGCCCCAGCGGAGCCGGGCAGGAGCGAAGCTGCATGCTCTTTGCGCAGCCACTGGGTCGCCCTTTTATTTTTAAACACGATCCGGGGCTGGAGGAGGATTTAGCAGGCAGCCCCCGCCGCCTCCCCCTTAGTTCAAGCAGGGGTCGGAGCTTGGGGACAGCGTCCTGCTGGGGGTGGGAGGCTGGGAAGGAGGCCAGACCTTCCCCAGAGCTGGCAAGGACAGCGGCTGGGCACCAAAAGGCATCCCCCAAGCTGCGAGGGACCAGATGGGGGCAACCCACAGAAGGAGGGTGCGGAGAGGGAGAGCGATCCCCCCACAGCCCCAGCAGCTGGATGAGCTCCTGGGGAAGGGAGACAACTCCCCGGGGCTGGATCTGGGGAGAGGAGAGGCTTCCCCGGCCATAAATCCACCTCCCCATCCACTTCCCCACCCTTGTTTTTACAGGGACACCTCGGTGGGGAGGATGCTGGCAGCGGAGGCCAGCCCGCAGCGCTCCCCCCGGCCTCACCCCAGCAGCCTCAACCCACCCCCCCCGGCTTCCTTCGTGTCCCCCCGGCCTCCTCAGCCCCCAGCCCCGTGTCGGGGACCAGGCGGAGGCTCGGCACGGTGCCGGCCTTACCTTGGTCTCCGCCGCCTCCTCCTCCTGCTGCTGCTGCCCGGCCTCCCGGGGCTCGGCGGCAGGAGGCTGCCGGGGGATGCCCTCGGTCTCCGCGGGGCTCGGCTCGGCCTCGGGGCCCCGTTCTGCTGCCGCTGCTGCCGCCGCAGCCTCCTCCTTCCCTTCCTTCTCGTTCTCCTTCCCCTCCCGCCGCTCGGAGGCCGCCTCCTTCCCCTCGTCGCCCGCCCCGACCTCCTCCACCGGCACCCGGCCGCCCTCAGCCTCCGGCCCCTCGGCAGCCTCCGCTGCGGAGCCCGGCTCCTCCGCTTCCCGGAGCCTCTCCCCGCCTCCTCCTCCTCCCGTTCCCCGCAGCCTCACGAAGACGGAGGCCAGGACGAGGGCCAGGAGGGTGAAGAGCAGCGGCACGGCCAGGTAGAGGTCCATGGCCACGCTGCCTCCCTGCCGGAGCCCGCCCCGAAGGTGCGCGGCCACCCCGCTACGGCCGGCGGCGGGGCTGGGCCGGCTCCCGGCCGGCTTTACCCGGCGTCATCTCCCCGGGCCCTGCCCACAGCCCCGGCCCCCTTCTCCTCCCACTCCCCGAGCCGGCCTCGTTGAGGCCCGGAGGGATTTGGGGCGAGCGAGAGCCGGGGAAAGGTTCCTCATGTAGGGGGGGGGGAGCCCTCTGCGGTTGGTGCCCCCAGCCCCAAAAGCCGCTCGCTGGGTTTGGGAGGTTTTTGAGGTCCCTTGTACGCGCTGCTTGCTCTCTGGGATCGCTCACGCCTCACAAAGCTCCATGTCCTCGGCCCGCCGAGCCCTGTGGAGGTGGCTGCGTGTCGCTCGAGGCTCTGTGGGATCTGGGGGTGGCAGCTGGGCTCAGGGCAATGCTCCTTAGGGAGCGTTTGGTTTGCACCTTGTTGGCCCTCGGTGGGGAGGTGGAGGAGCTGGGGTGGTGAGGGCAGGCTGTCCCCCCCTCCTCAGCAAGGGGCATCTGTGCCAGGGCTCGGAGCATTGCTCCACCTGCCTGGGGAGCTGCAGGAGATGCCTGAGCTCTGGAGGTGATGTCTGAGCTCTGCAGGCCATGCCCACACTCTCCAGGTGACTCCCGAGCTCCCCAGGCCATGCCCGAGCTCCCCAGGCCATGCCTGAGCTCTCCAGGCCATGCCCACACACTCCAGGCCATGCCCGTGCCATTTTCACCCTGCCCACAGCACCAACGGGTGCCCCCGATGCCACGACACAAGCCGTGCTCATACCCAGCGGGTCAGTGGGTGCCTGGAGCTGGTGGGCTGCAGGACCCTCCCCCACCACCTTGCTGCTGGGGGGGCTGGAAAATGGGAACGTTCAAAGCCTGGATGCTGGAAAGCCATCGCGAGCTGGCAGGGAGTCTGGCCGAGGGCTTGCCAGGTCCTCCCAGGCCCTGCCGCTGAGGATTTCCTGCCTCTGGGGACCGTTGGGAGGATTAGGCACCGGTCCGCGGGGCGGGCTGAAATTAGAAGGCCTGAGCTATTCCTGCCAGGGCAAGCCCATTTCTCCCAGCTGCACGCACGGGGAGCAGACATGGGAATGTGCCCCCAGAGCTTCCTCCAGGGAAAAGCTTTGGGAGCTGTCTGTGAGAGCAGAATTTTGTTATGGACGGGCTAAAAACAAACCACGGACAAAGAGGGGATTAAATCCCCAGGGTGGGAGGAAGGAAGCGAAGCCGTGATCCTCGCTGCCGTTTGTCTTTACTGGTAATCCTATCAGGCAGGCAACCCTTAGCGTATGGATAATTGTATTCTTAGTAACCATCGAACACAGCACTTATCCTCCCCTCTCCTGCTTTGCGGTTTGTGGGCGCTGATGGTCAGAGCTGCTCGAGAGCTCGGCCAAAACCTCCAGAGCCTGGTGGCATCTCAGTGCCGTGGTTCAGCATCGTTTTTGGATGCGGATTTGGTCCCTTCCTCCCCAAATCCACTCTTTATCTCAGCAAAGCTAACGGTTTCCAGACGTTTGACTCACCAGGTGGAGAAGCACGAGGCGCACGCTGGCCAGCCGTGCTCACCAGAGAGATACGAAGCAGCACGAACGGCTCCGAGGACACTCGGATCAAAATTCTTCCTCAAGAAGTTTCTGGGGGCTTCTGCCAGGGAGTGGTAGGAGCAAGGAGCCCTACAAAACCCACAGCACCGAGGCTCTCGGACTGGCTCTCTGCTCCTGTGTTCGGGTGGGCGGTCAGAGCTGGGGACAAGGAGGAATTTCCTCCAGGCAGGGCCAGGGGTGGCCGGCTGTAGGGTGACTTGGGGCATCCTTGTCCCCTGAGCTACGTTTGCAGCCACCGTAAGGCCCCGATTGCTGCTAACAACCGTCTCCTGCTCTTGTTCTATAGCACTGCGCTTTCCACAGCTCTCGGTTGAAGTCTGTCAGAGGGCTCAGACGTCCTTAAAAAACACTTACGGCCTTGAGGGTGACACCTGGGGGTGCCGAGGACACAGCAGCAAGAACATCTGCTGCAGCCGAGCTGGCTTTACGCAGTGACAGGGGGGCAAAATCTGCATCAGGGCTCAGGTCCCTGCCTCTGGGCTAAGGGCTGGGCTGTCCTGCAGAATAGGATGTGATGGGGATGATGCCCCAAGCAGAACCCAGGCCCGGCATGCCCCGTCTGATGCCCTCTTGTTCCCTCTGTGGCTTTCCAGAGGCAATGGGATAGAGTAAACTTGCTCCGATGCAGCCAGGATCCCACTGGCAGGGATGGAGGGTATCCGTATGGTTCCCCCACCAACTCACAGAATACGCTGCTGCCCCTCTGAACTGCCACAGCGATGGGAAATCCTCACGTCCAGCAGGGTGGGAGGCCCACAGAAGCTGGTGGCAGCCCCCTCGTGTTCCCAGGAGCCAGGCTCGGTGTCACCGAGAGGTTCTGCAAAACCACGGAGAGGGGGCTGCAACCCGACAGGGGCATGAACGGGATCGGCTCCTGCCGCGCAGCATCCCCGCAGCAGGATTAACGGGATCAGCTCCTGCTGCGCTGTATCCCAGCAGTGGGATTAACGGGATCTTCTCCTGCCGTGACACATCCCAACAGTGGGATGAACGGGATCGGCTCCTGCTGTTACGCCACTCGCTGCGGGGCCGGCTTGGAGCTGGGGGAGCGCCAGGGGGGCTCCCACTCGTGATGCTCTGCGTGGGGGCTGCTCCCCACGTGGGTAGCCCCAGGCCGAACGAGCAGGCTGCCCTCTCTTGGGAGAAGCCCAGCTCTGCAGCAGGGAGCTGGCCGAGGCCTGGGGGGGGGTCCCAAGGGTGCTCCCCGGCAGAGCAGGGCCACGCACAAGGGCTGCTATGCCACGGCCGGCTCTGCCCCCCAGCACGAGTGGTGCAGGCACAGGGGGAGCCAAACTGTGCATCCCCCAAGTCGTCCCAGATCCCATTTCCCTTCCAACAAAGCGTGAGCACACACTGGTCCCGCTGTCCGAACTCAGACTCTCCGCAAGCCCCACTCACGCTCCCCAGCATCCAGGAACAGCCACATCCTCTCTGCTGTGGCACCAGAAACCAGAAACTGTCTCGGGAAAGGTCACTGCCTTTACCCCGTTCTTCAGCTGGTCCCAGCTCCGCGGCCAACAGCTCGGATGTACTCAAGAGCTGCTCCGGCTGCTGGCAGAAGCTTGGATGCCACAAGGAGCTCGGCTCACCCAGAGGTCCGAGCAGCACAAGGGAGCTGATGGGCAGGCCTGACTCTCACTGGAAGGATGGATCCTGTTAAAGGGCTCTCTCGTGAGCACTTGTTTTCAGACGTTCCCCTAAGCACCCGCTGCTAGCCCCGACCCAGTACAGCCGTTCTTTCCTCGCGTTCAGGTCCCCATTTTCCAGTGTAATCCCTGAGCTGTGGCACTCTCCGAGCTGTTGATGGTTCACCAAGTTCTGAGCCAGCCGCAGGGCCGGCTTTGCCCTCGGAAGCAGGCTGGTAGGGGCTCAAAGCTGCAGCCTGGGGTCTAACCGAGGCAGTGCCGCATCAGCGAAGCGATCTGAAATTCTCACCCAGCCCTGCTGGAGCTGCTGCTTCTCTCCCCAGCGCCCCGATGCCCCTCCTGCTCTCCCTGCGCGGCAGCCCCCCCAGCTCCTGCTCCCTGTGTTGAAGGAGAGGGCACAACTGCCTAGGACAGGCATCGTGCACAGGTGGCAGCTGCCAGCTCTCAAATCTGAAGGGACAGGGAATGAGTTGTTTGGTTTTTTTTCCTCCTTTTGGAGGCATTTCCCATCAGCTCCACCTGCCACAATTCGCCCTGCTCCAGCAGCAGAGGACAGCCGCACAGAGGAGCCTTTGCGTGGCTCGAAAAGCAGATGAAGCTCTGCAAACACGTTAATTTAACCCCAAACCCGTCTCGCATCATGCAGTCACTCGGTGCTGTGGCTAACACCCAGCTGGGAACGCCGTCCTGTACCCTTTGTGACTTGTTTTCTAACCGCCACAACAGGAACTCCAGCAGCTACGTGCTTTTACATCCAACTGGAAGGCACAGGGACATCAGCGAGGTGCAGCACCATCAGCTCTCCGCATCCCCACTCCTAATCTTTGGTTAGCTCCCCAGGAGCAAGGCAAAGCTCAGTACGTGCTGCTGCTCTCGTTGAATTACGATATTAGGCTGCGATTGTCACAAAAAGGAAGTCAGGGAAGTAAAGCAGGGGAACAAAGCTAAATCAAGGCCACAGCGGCGCTGAAGGAGGCGCCCTCGGTACCTGCAGATTAGGAAGAACAAGGGGATTATTTTAAAGCTAAACACACAAAGTCACCTCTCTTGGGAAAGAGAAGCAGGAGAGACATTAACAGAACATCTCCACGGCGGCTCTGCATTGCTCTCAGCCACCACAGCTCGTGCCGTTTTCTGCAATCGGGTCTTTTAAACGCTGAGCACTGGTGCCCCCAGAGAGCCTGCACGAACAGAGGCTCATTGCTGAGCACGGCTGTGGGGCTGCACCGAGCGGGGCAGCAGCCAGCAGAGGGTACCAGCAGGGCACTGGGGGGGAGCTTCTGAGGAGCGGCTGGAAAGGAGAAAAAGTATTATTTTTTAAACCAACAATAAACAAGAAGAGTTTTTATGTCAGTGTTTGGAGATGGAAGGACGGAGGTTTCCGTAGAAATCAGCAAACTTGCCTGTTGCCAACGCAATTCTCCAGTGTTTCATTCCACAATACATATATATAAATATTCCAAAAGCCTCCAGGCTGCGTCCCACACTCTGCTTCAGCTTGTTTACCCGCAGCTCCTGGTTTCAGAGCTCAGTGACAAGGTGCACCAGCCTACTGCAGGAGAGGGGTACCCGCAGTCCTCCTTTCGGACCACCGTGCAAAAGAAAAGTGACTAGCGACAAGGGTAATGCAAAATAATTGATTTTATTTAAAATAAAAAGCAAAAACACAATCATCCAAACAAGACAGTTAAGAGTATCCCAGCTCTGCTGGATGGGGCGATAAAAGCAGCTAATGGCAGTGGCAGGGCTCGGGGCCGACAGTGCGACTGTCCAACGAATCGGGTAAGCTTTTTCCTTCCCCCCCGTGCAAGGGGAAGGCCAAAACCTTCCTGTTACAGTTGGCCCACACAGGCATTTCAGCTCTGATTCAATCAACAGTCTTGCTTCCTGCCCCACGATGGCTGGGGATTCGGGGAGGAAAAGGGTCTAGGTTAGTTATGAAAGAGGTTGCTGTCTTCCTTCTACGCGGCTTAGTTAAATGAGAAGACGAACTGGAGCCAGCCTGTGCTCGCTGGGAAGGGGAGGAAGGTAGGGCAGTGCCAACGTAGGGCAGTGCCTCCTCGGCATCATCCGCTCCCAGAGCGTTTGTGCGGAGAGCAGGTGCTGGATTCAGTGTGCTTGCTCACCCCTACAGCTCCGATGGGGCTATGAAGTATTTTCCTCCTGAAATCTCGGAGCAGACGAGCCCGTGTTGGTGACCAGAGCTCACAAACCCCCTACCTTTTGCCCGGGCAGGCAGAACACTGAGACCAACACACAGCTGGGTGAGGAAGCCCACAGAACAAACCAGCTCTAAGGCTGGGGAGCGAGGCAGCCCCACAGCACCCCACGGGGGATGGCTGACACAGCGCCAGCAGGGGCTGAGGCAGGGCAATGCTGCTCTGGGGCTCAGGGAAACGAGGGGCTCACTGGGCCTGGGCACGGACCACAGCAGCCTGCTACATCCAGGGGCTCCACGGGACACAAAAACACGGGGGTGGAGGCATCAGTGTCACAAGAAGCGCGAGACAGAGAGGGGAGAGCACAAAACCCACTCTCCCCGGTCAGCCTCCCACAAGCATGGGTCTAGGCACACGGGGAGCTGTTTTTAACTCCGTGCCCAATACACGTGGCTTGGAAAAAAAGGCATGGGAAGCACCCCCACCTTCCTGCAAGGCCAGCTCCCTGGTAAGAATAACGTACCCAGACTGATTTAAAAGAATAAATCCTGATCTAGCAGGACCTCCTGTTTAGAGCAGGCCACAAATTGTCCCAAAATGCCAACAGTTAAACCCTGGTGAGACAAAAAGCCTCATTCTGCCTCAGCTGACGTACCACAGAGCAATTCTGGAAGGGCAACCAGAAAACACCACACGGCCAAAACTGCTGAACAACAATCCCTGATGTCTTCTGCTAGGAAAAGCTAACGCCAGGTTAGGAAGCCTCGGCTTGCTTAGTACTTCTGGAACGCTTCTCGTGGGAGGAGGATGTCGAAGCATGTTACAGTTATTACATGTTAGCCTCACAACACCCCTGTGAGGTAGGTGCTCTCCCATCTACACAAAGAGATCAGCTTATCAGCTTGGTCGAGGCAAGAACCTGTACGCGGAAGACCCAGAGACCCCAGGCTGCCTAGGCACACACACACCCTTGTGCCGTATCACAAAGTGCCTCAGGAGTCAGTACGGCGTGGCTGGTATCCTGATGCCTGCAGCCCGTTTCAAACACGTTGCCTTGTGAGGGGCGTCAAGTGAACACAGGCTGCAAACTGAAATGGTTTCATTTCACACCACCAAGAGTTCATAGGCACGGAGGAATACTCTGCGCTCCCCGTTTTACGGCTGTGCTTCTGGTGGAAGAGGCATGGGATTCCTGGCACAGGGATCAGCCTTTCAAGTACGCTTAAGGTTTTAGGATGGCAAAGCTGAACCCAAAGCTGAACCATGCATGCCAAACAGCAAGCTGCTGCATAAGCCATCTTCCATACATACATCAAGCCACCAAGGAGGGCAGGCAGCCTTGCTCAAACAGCAGCAGGCAGACGTTTAATAAGGGCTCACCTCACCAGGGCAGAGCTGAGAGTGCTGAGCCTTCTCCTCCCGAGGCCACTATGTTCTTCCAAAAGGCAGCAGGTGAAGCCTGTTCTTTCTAGGAAGGACTAAATGGGTTGTGCAGGCTCCCAGGCTGTTCAACTGGGCAGGAAAAAAAGGCAACCTTGGCCAGAAATGCTAAGAGTTTGGGAAGTAGTCTCCTGGAAGAATCTGCAGCGCTGTAGAGAGCAAGCATGCTCACTTATGCCTGGCTATCACAGGAAATTCAGGAGTCAGGATAGCTAAGGAATGCACCAAGAAACCTTCACTCCCTCTGTTTTTTCCTCAACACACTGCTCCGACATAACCGACTGGTACAGAAGTTTCA
Organism: Oxyura jamaicensis; assembly: GCF_011077185.1. Classification (NCBI taxonomy): domain Eukaryota; kingdom Metazoa; phylum Chordata; class Aves; order Anseriformes; family Anatidae; genus Oxyura; species Oxyura jamaicensis. The sequence continues at coordinate 4,916,962 of NC_048910.1, read as the reverse complement.
GAAACGGAGATCCTGATGAATGGAGTTAGGATTCCCTCGTGGCCCAGTCCCCAAGAAAGGAGAGAACATTTAAATTGGAAGAGACAGGCTTGAGAACAAAACAAAAACCCCAACAGAACAGACAAGCAATGCTCTGGCTTCCATCAAACCCAACGTGTGTAAGAAAGTCGTAATTAAGACTGCCAATCTGAATCAATTCAGCTGCCAGTGCCTGGGCATTACTTCATGATTAGGAAATGCGACCGCTTCTGCTTTCAGGTATCATCTCCCAAAGAAGGATGGACACTGTGAGATCTAATACCCACCTCCCAGGTCTCAGGAGAGCACCCAAGGAAGCATCCCAAACTACAGCTGGCTTCTGGCTGTGCTGCTCAGACAGAAAAGGATCACCTCCTTGCAGCGTACCTCCGGCAAGACAGACCTCTTTGCTGACACTACCTGAACAAGCCTCTGCGAAAGAAAGCAGCTCCAACAGATCCCTTGGGGATGAGAGCTTCACCTGGCATAACAGAAATGCACCTAACACAGACTTAAGCATCACATTGCATTTTTAAAAAGCATAAAACAACGTCCCCCTCCCAGTCCTTTAAAATTGGCACTGCAAGTTCTGGAAATTTCTGAACCCATAGTCTCAAAGAAAAGCCGTTTGTTTGTGAACTGCACTGGCCTGAACAAGCCCACGGCCTTGAAACTGTTTGGTATTTAAAGCCCAACAACTGTTGTTGCCATGTAAGAGTCAGCCTGACTTTGTCAGTTGTTACCCAGTGCTAAACATCACACCTGCACCGAGAGGAGTGTAGCTACCTGCAAACACAGACTTTTTTTTCCCCCTTGTTTTTGCTGTGCAAGAAACTCCAGCGTTCTCCTGCTCCATCGAGCTTCCTATGGCAAGGTGCTAGTGCATCTTTGTTACCACACAGAGCAGAAGTAAACCCACCGCTGCTGGTTCATGTGTTACACCTTCGATGCATGTGTGGAGATAAGGACCACAAAAGATGCTTCAGGTAGGTGGCCACCTCCACTGAAGTTGCTTCAGCACTTGGAGCGTACGTACCACCTTCCTTTCCTGAAATTCTGGTGCGAGATCTGCCAGACGTTCAGATGGGCCAGAAGGGCTGGTGTTCCTTTCCTCAAGTGTACAGGACAACATGTAAACATATGACAGTGTCAAAGCAAGGCAGGTTTCTAGGTTTACCTGCTGGTTTTAAAAAGAGTTCTTTAAAAACTGACCGTTGTCTTCCTTGCCAGTTACGTGAACCATTAAATACTCGGCGTGTCCTTACCCAAAGATGGGCTCTTAGTGCACTCACTTGGGGCGCGGAGGGGACAAAGCATTGCACAATAACGGAGGTGGGGAGTTCCCCTTTCAGTTAGTAAGGAGCCAACCTTCGACAGCACGTAATGAAGATGGATGTTTGGATTGAAGAGTGACAAACAAACGTAAGGACTGTGAGAAACAGGAGCAGAGGGGGGTAGAACAGAGCTGGCTGGCTGCTAACGGAGCTTCAATCGGCAGCTGCCTCTAGGCGGGTGTTGTTATCTCTCAGGGGTAACTGCGGCCTCCGCAAGATTCCCTAATCCTGTCAAAAAAAGGTACAACTGCCTGTCATCAACTATAGCATTTCCCCTCATACCAGGGCACAAGATCACAGCATGCAGGTTAATTGTATGATTTTACTTCCCACACGATCGTACAAACTAGGTAAGATTCTGTGCTTGAAACTCTTTCTATGAACTGATCCATCACACAGCTGGAGCAGAAATCCCACCCATCCTCACCGAGAGGAACAATCAACATACAGGAAGAACAGTGAAACCCAGAAAGAGGAGGTTCTAGGCAAGGTGCTAATTTTAATACTTAAGATAATAATTTCAGAATGTGAAGGGCAAAGAATTGAGAAACACACAGGACTTTCAGCAGAGCAGATCTGCACACGTGGTCTGGTTTTGCAGCTTTAAGGCAGGGTCTGCATTATGGCTTGTTATTACCTGCTGCTTGTTCCCTGCCTGAAATCACAACTGTCTGCTGAAATGGGATTTGACAGTACTGTAGCAAATTATTAAAACCTCTAGGGGAAAACAAGCAGTCAGCACAGTTCACTCTGACTGTTTAACGTCTAACTCAAGTGTATCCAGCTACGAGCAACTCCTGAAAACAAGAGAGCAATATAGCCCAGCCAGAAAAGCGGCAATATGGACGGGAGCAACCAGGTCTTTAGGCAGTACCTGCTCTAATAGGTAGGGAATAATGCTGGGAACCTCGACTTCCTCAGATCAATTACTTTTGCACACCCTCTCTAGCAGACCACGCACTAAGTCACCACAGCACTTGTATCCGTGCCAAACCTGGAGCATCCAACAGCTCAGGAACTAGACAGCACCCTAGTGCAGGCAGGCAGCTATTGCAGGAGCGCTGGTCACCCAAACCACAAGGAGTTTGCTTCAGAATTTTGGCAAGCATCTCTTATATGAGGAAAACTGCTTCATTTAGCACCTATCTCCTATGTTTGTTCTCCCCTGCAGTATACTCACAATTTCCTACTGTTTCTCTGTTTTTAGCCTGACAACTTGAGAACTTCCTCATTAATTTTACCCCCAAGCAATTATCTATTCTTGGTTCTGCAGCGTTAGTATTCCTTCCATCTATCTTGACTGACTAGAACCTTGCCTTTTTTTTTTTAAAAAAAACACAGGTAAACACAGACTTCAGGATTTTGGATGAATTCTGCCTTTAACAGATCAAACTGCACCAAACTAAAGTAATCCAGGCCACAATAAAACAAGAGACACCGTACAACTACTCCAAGGTTTTCTGTTTGGACAGCAAGACATCTGAAACAGAGTCTGGCCTGGCCATTCCTCATCTTCAACTGTTCACTCATTATTTGTGCTCTAAAGAGAGCAATTAAAATGCCCCACCTCTCCCATTAAAAATATGCTTTCTCTATTAAAAAGACAACTAGGAAAAGTAATAAAACTGTTTATTAAATAAAGTAAAAAAATTCATTTTCTTTTTAAAAATACCAAGAATCTTAGTTTTCGGTTTGGAACAGCTTCATGGAAGGAGGGTATCACCCCTAGCCAACTGTGTCACATCCCCTAAGGATCCCCTTGATCTCCATCCCTCTCTGCTCAGGACTTGTCCTATCTTACTCTGACAGCTCTGCCTTGTATTGTCTTTTGCTTGTTTAAAAGAAAAACAGTTGCCATCGGGTCACCTGGAGGAGCTGCGCTCTTTGCTCACACAGTCGTCTTGGGAAGTCGTATCGCCGTTACCCATCATGCTGCACGTTCGCCTCTTTTTCCTGCGGTGCATCATGCCCTCCGTCTCAGAGCCAGAGTCACACTGAAACATGAAGAGATGACACCAGAACTCAGAGAAATCTGGTAAACTGTTTGTGCTATGGAATTCAGCACAAGAGCTGCCCCAGGAACCTTGAATAATCAAAATTCAAAGAGCAGCCTGGATTTAACACATGAAATCAATTTTAAATTAAGTGATTAAAACCCAGAAACCAGCACATGCTTAGATCTGGTCACTGGCTAACACAGGTTTGCGGCAAGACAATTGATGCATTCAGTTCGGCTCCTAGAAGGATCTAATCTAAGAGCAGACTCAGCACTTCCTGACATGCTGATGCCACTACAGACACCTAGTAAAGTCCCGTGTTGTAACCGACGGTCTGTTCTGGACCTCATTCCCCCCTCCCATTGGAAAGGCATCCAGTTTGCTGCCATTTTATACAAGCACGGCTTTGCAAAATATGTGACAGATTTATATGTTAGATAAGCACAAGTCAAAGAAGCCAAATTCATTTCCCAGTACAAGGACGGGCTTCAGCAGACAGAACCTGCTGGGAGCACAGATTTTTCCACAGTATGTGGTTTTTTAGTTGCTTTCTAAAAATGTCTTCCGTAAAATGTTCATCTTTGGATGTAGATTATGATTCAAGATAACACATGAGCAGGTATGTAAAAAACTGACTGCAGAATATGGATTACCTACTACAGAAAAAAAACAAAAACCTTACCTCTGAATCAGAGTCAGAGGAGCTAGAACTTGAGGAACTGGACGAATCACTAGAACTGTCAGAAGCAATACCAGTAGATTCCTGTAGATCAACCGAATCAGCCAAGGCTGCCAAGTCAGGATGCTCCTGCTTTAAGATCCTAAACACAGTTCAAACGTCAGCATTAGCCTCTGAACAGTAACACTGCACACAGATGATCAGTTTTGCTTCTCTGTTTTAGAGATCGTGAAAACAGAGTTACTAGATCTCTTACCTGTACCACTTCCGTGACAGCTTGGGTCTTCCTCTTACTGTCTTGTGCCACACCACGGGGAAGTTGGTACAGCTGGCAAAGTTCTGCGTGATGGCAATCGTCGTGTCAAGGTTGAGAACTACGTGCCACCAGCCACCTGTAAACACAACACCAGTGACCACTTCTGGCTACACAGCAGAAATCACGCTCGACAACAGCCACGCATCTTTTTCCCACAGGAAATTGGACCTCATCTCCTGAACCCAGGTGAGCTTGCCACAGGATCTTCTGTCCTCAGTCTTACTTCAGGATTCATTGCAATCCTCTGCAGGTTCTTATTATAGAAGGCTGCACAATGCTCTCAGCAAATTATCCAGCCCGTGAACAGTACTCAAGATCTGACTTGACAGCAACACACTGGCTGCTGACAGTGTATTTAATAGCAAGAGCCATTGTAACCCAGACAGCACAGAGACCCTCTCTGTTAAGCTAGAGAACACTTTCCATGCCGAATTAGTAAGGTTCTTATGATCACAGACCAACCTTTCATTTAAAAATAGATGCAAATTGTTTTCCCACACAGAATAAAAATAGGCAGCGATGTTCCTACAACCCACTTATAACCTCATAAAAAGACTACGGTTTAATGGAAGCCGACAGCTACAGAATCTTAACAGAAGGTACACCGAGGAGTCACGAATAAGTGCCAAGACAATCACAAGGCACCCTTCAAACATGAAGTCAGCTGCGTATTAGAGACGAGCAGGGTGGATAGAAGCTATGTGGCATGCTGCACAGAAACGATGCAAGATTTAGAGGTTGGAAGCTAGGCAGTGAACTCACCCACTCTACCCACTAGCCACCTTACCTCCCGGTGACAGTGGGGACACATTGCACAGCCACCCTCCGGGAATGGCATCCTTATCAGATCTTTCTTTAGCTTTTGATTTCAAACACAAGATGAAGCATAACCACAGAGAAGTGGGTGGAATGCGTCAGTGACTTCAAGTTCTTTTCCCACAGCCAAGAAAAACACATATGCAGTCAGACTACCCAGGCTACAAAATTCACTAATGAATTTGGAACAGTGTGTATAAACTCAAACATTTTTTGTCTGAGCGTTACTAATACTCAAACAGTTTTATTCTTTTATGCTTTGTTATTTTCTTAGTTATGTAATTTAGTTCAGGATCACATTACTATGATTCTGCAACTCGATTCCCATTTGGTTTGCCATCTGTACCACATGCAGTCCTACGCTACAGGCCATTTATATGTCAAGACATTCAGAAAACCACTGAACAGTCTCAGAGGGAGCCTCACAATAGATAGCCCCTTGAAACAGGTCAGAGTAGTTTCTTTCTGAGAGGGGCCACAAAAAAATCTGAAATATTCTCTTTATCTCTATTACACGTTTAAAATACGCTTTTCTCTGCCAGATTCACTCACCGTAGATACTGTACGTACCTGGGACAAAGACGGTCTCGCCTGGTTTCTGTAAGATTTCCAGGGGTTTGAACTCTGGGGGCCAGGTGGGGAGCTGTGTCCTGGGATATATGACGTTGAACCACGTGATAGCTTCATCCTGCTGGTTCCCTCCCTCCTCTCGCGTCACTTTGATCAGCTCTCTGGGGGTGCTGGTGGGGAACAGGCACCAACGCTTGTGTCCTTGGACTAAGGCATTCCACGCGCTAGTTCCCAAGGGGTCGATGTGAATTCCAGTCCCAGACCGAGGCGGGCCCATCACAAACCACCTGCACGGAGAGGGAAAAAAATGCCTTCAGTCATAAAGCAAGTTGCTGCCTTCTCTTTTCTTCACGTTTAGTTTTGCAGCTGTTAATTTCTCATATGGCCAGAAATCAAGGAGGTTACCTCAATTGCTTTCTTCATTTACCTTCTTGAGATCGTTAGGCTCATGCTAACACAAATGGTATGACATGGGTTTAATCTAAGAACCAAAATGAATCAGGACAGGAAGGTCTCTAGGCTAGGACAGTAAAGATAGCTTTGTAACACAAAATACAGCTATGAAATGTAAGCAGTTCTTCAAGAAGATATACACTGGCCTCAAGGTTTAAGCCTTCATGTTTTTGCAGCAGTGTTTATGAACGTGATTAAGTCACAGCGGCCTGCGTTAGGGTTCTTGCTATGCAGGAGGATGCTTCTAAGCCTCTGTTTTTCTAAAATTTGCTGCTCTTAAATAGAACCAGAACTACAGAACAATGAGGAACAAACAAAAAGCAACACAAATAAAAAGGAGAGTGAAGTTACGCAACCCTGGACTGCCTCTATGCCTTCTGTTCATTTACAAAAGGCTTTTTATTCCTATATTTAACTCACTGGGGCTTATTCTTTGGTGACCGTTCAGGATTTGCTGTGTATATTCTCATTCCCAATTTGCAAAGCTTATTTCTCCCTGTGGAGAAGTTTGGCTGCTAAAGATATTTAACCACAACAGCACCTCCAATTGCTGCGTAACAGAACAGTAAGACCTACTATACCAGATAAAATAGAATCACAGAACTGTAGGGGTTGGAAGGGACCTCGAAAGATCATCGGGTCCAACCCCCCTGCCAAAGCAGGATCCTCAGAGCCGGCTGCCCAGGTAGGCGTCCAGATGGGCCTTGAATATCGCCAGAGAAGGAGACTCCACAACCTCTCTAGGCAGCCTGTTGCAGTGCTCCGTCACCCTCACCGTGAAGAAGTTCTTTTGCATGGCGGTGCGGAACATCCTGTGTTCTATCTTGCGGCCATTGCCCCTTGTCCTATTCCCACCAACCACCAAGAAGAGGTTAGCTACATCCTTCTGTCTCCCACCCCTCAGATATTTATAGACATTGATAAGATCCCCTTTCAGTCTTCTTTTCTCCAGACTGAACAGACCCAGGTCTCTCAGCCTGTCCTCATAGGAAAGATGCTCCAGGCCCCGTATCGTCTTTGTGGCCCTCCGCTGCAGGGTAAGCCAGGTGGTTTATTACCACACAGCAAGATGAAGAAATGGCAATAGCTGTTTAGAAAGAAGAAAGAAACCGAAGCACCATGGATTTGAGTCATCTTCCACCAGAACCCCTCCACTGGGTGGCTGAAAGGCACCGATACTGAGCAGGAGGAGTTCAAAGGTTCAGAAAATACCACCAGCCACAGAACTCTCCATCTCCCTTCCCAATCCAGGTATAAACTCAGTTGGTCTCTAAGCACTGTGTGCTAGCACTGATTACAGACTAAGTTTTGTTATCACGCTGGGTACTTCCTGCTTCATGAAGGCACCATAAAATCCAGGCCGTTTGTCACTTCTATTGTCAGCTCACTCTTTAGATTCCTATTAGCCTTGGAAAGGTTGTTAAACCACAGGTAGAACTGTAGAACTTTATTGGTAAGTCAGAATAAAATAAGTACAAAGATCTGTTCAAACACTGTTCAGTACAATTTTTCTGCCTACAACCTGAATTTACACAAGGAAGGCCTTAAAATTCTTACTTAGCAGCATTCACTTACCTGCATCTTTCTGCAGGAATTTAGTTTACAATGAACATAACCCAGCTGGCCACACCAAATTTACCATTAAAAACTTCAAGGCCTGTAACTTCAACTTAAAACAAATGAAAACAACAACAACAAAATGCCCCAAACCACAGCAGCTACCTCAGTGAATGGCTTCCAGTAGCCCTTATGGAAGTCCAACGGCTTCCAACTGCCCCTATTTTAAGGAGGAACAACCCCAATAATGATGGTCTAAAAGGAACGACTTCTTATTTAAGACCTGTACACTACCACACCTCTCAACCCAGAGGTCAACCTGTAGAATGCATATCTTGACCACAAGATTAGGAAGCATCACTTCTGGTTGATTTTTCAGTTATGGCACTGAACTACTGAATAATCTTCATCCAATTCTGTACCTAGACCAAACTCCTACCTCCAGGAGGCACCAGCTGTGCTCTACTGCATCACTCGTCTCAAAAAAGTGAGACCAAGCTCACATTTTCCAGAGCAAAGTGCAAGAATTGCGAACGCCCAGATCGCAAGGGAAGAGCTCAGCACGTGCCTGCAGGTGGGGAGGGCACGGGGTAAGAAGTATCAGTGTGAGTGTGTCACAGCTAGGTTACCTAGCTTATCTGTGACTCTGATAAACGATTCCTAGTCCTGTCAGTGCATGCAGTTACTGCTGGAGACTACACCCACCGTGCTTTTGCATTTGATCATAGCAGCAGATGCTCTAAGCTAATGATAAAAAGGTTTGGTTACAGCTTTGTAAAGATACCTACTTCTTAAACAGAATTGGTTTCACACTTCCCTCCTGAAAAAGCACAACTGAACTGTTATTTCTACTGTTATTCATTACTTGTTCTATTATATGTAAAACAACACCACCATGCACATCAGAGCCTCATGTCATTCAAAGGGCAAGGCATTCCCTGACAATTATAACGTGGCTGTAAAGCCTTTAATTACTTGGGAACGTTCAGCTTATTCTTATGCTGCTACGAAGCATTACATTAATGCAAATGGAGATTCCTCGTGCATCTACTAGCCAAAACACTAGGTTGTTGCACCTGGCTTCAGGAATCAAGTGCCAACTCCATCGTCTTCAAACCAGATGCAAAAAAAAAAGATGTGAAAAGACTACAGAGATGTGAAATTGTCCTGTATCATCTAAAGGGGAGCTAAGAGCCAGCCTCCACACTTCATACTAGCTTAAGATCTTTACCTTGAAAGGACTGACTCATAATTAAACAAAATCCCACACTGCACGTAAGCCACCGCAGCAAAGCCTAGGAGCTAGTCCTGAGGTATTAAAAACGTGAGGCCAGAAGGCACTTCACACGCAGCAAGGAATGAATCTTCATAGCTTTCAGGAGCTATGTTCTTACTCATTTAAATCACAGAACTGAGGTAAACTAACTTCAAAAAAGGTAATTACACCGGTGACAGGGCCAGAAATCTCGACGTACAAACCAGCTCTTCCCTTCTTCTGGGTTACATGCACATGTTTGTTTCAGAACGGCTGACATAAAACCACCATTTTCTTTTATATAAAGCAATCGTATATAAGTAAATATATTTATTTTTATAAATCTACGTAGGAATAACTAATGACGGGGAAAATACCTACTTGTATGTTGTTGTCACTGTACCATACATACCTGTACGGAGGCCTTCGTTTCTCCCCCGCATACTGAAACAGATCATCAGTGAAGAACTTGGGTACTTTGTAGTCCTCCAGGAGTTTCCTGCGCTTGGGATGCTCTCCGTAACTGCTGTCAAATATGTACAGTGGGCTGTCGTCGCGTGTGGTCTCCATATACTCTATGTAGTATTTCATCTTCATCTTCACAGAATACCCATCATTGTCCTCCCCGCATTTGAACTTCTGGTTCCTGTACTTGCGTTTCAGCCGCTCCAGAGTCCACTTCTCCTGGGCAGACCAGCCCACCTGAGCATTCAGCAAGACGACGGGCTTGTAAGGTTTTTCGTAACGCTCCACAAATTCTTCCACCGTTAACTGGAGGGCATCTGCCCTCTCCACGTTATCCTGGGGAACCAAGAGGGGAACACAGAACGCATGTTAGGCCAGACTTTAACATCCCAGAGCTGTGCTCTCTAAATCGGCGCGGAGGCGCTCACACTTCGTACCACACACCACGAGGACATCAAGCTGCCCGCGTGTTATTTTAAGCTCCTCCAGGCTGCAGCCCTACTTCTCACGCCCTGCTCTGTGTGCCCGTCGGTAACACCAGCAGGCCGAAGCAGCATTTGGCACCGGTCCCCAGCATGGTAACTCCCAGGGCAGCGGGGACGCCCCTGCCCTCTGGGCTGACAGACCCTCGCCCTATTTTAGCGCTCACTGCTCCGTTCTCACCCCCTCTCCGGGGAGCTCAGGGGAGGCCTTGCTGCTCACCGAGGGAAGGAAGGAAGGAGGAACAGGGGAAGGAGAGCGCACACGTGCTGCCCAGCCTCCCCCTCTCCACCCCAGCACGCCCCGAGAGCAGGTCTGAGGCAGCTCCGGCCTCTGGAACAGGGAGCTCCTGGGCTCCCAGTGCTTCCCCAGCAGTTCCCCTCAGTTTCCACTCCTCCCTCAATTCCTTTCAGGGCCCCTCCACTCCCTTCAGGGTCTCCCTCATTCCCCATAGGACCCCCCCCATGTCCTCCACATTCCTTTCAGTCCCCCCATTCTCCTCAGCCCGCCCCCCCCTTCAGAATTCTCTCATCTCCTCCCATTCCCCTCAGAACCCCCCCCCTTCCAGACCCCCCCTTTCCCCTCAAGCTCCCCCCACTGCACCCCCCCTCTCCCTTCCCCTCAGGACCCCCTCAACCCCCCCTCCCGGACCCCCCCCCTTAAAGACTCCCTCACCATACCCCCATCCTTCTCAGAGCTCCTCTATTCCCCTCATCCTCCCTTCCCCATTCCCCTCAAGACCCCCCCGCTCCCTTCAGGACCCCCCT